>NC_056729.1:1873896089-1873933589 GCF_019279795.1 Protopterus annectens | reverse complement strand
TACCACCTATGTGGTAATTTGTGGGCACTTTGTTTTTGCCAAAGGGGATGACTATACACTTTTTGGCATTTAGCTTGAGGCCATGGCTCTAGCACCAGTTGTCTGTTTCTATGACACCCTTTTGGAGGATGCTTGTGTCGGCTGGAGAGTCGATTATGGTGCCCAGTTTGCAGTCATCTGCGAACTTGGTTAGCCACAGTCCTTCCGTGTTGGCCTGTACCTCCGAGAAATATATACCGAACAAGAGAGGTCCCAGGACTGAGCCTTGTGGGACGCCACTTGTAACTGGTTTGGAGTCTGACATGGCTCCAGCAATTCTAACCATGTGGGTTCTGTCCTTGAGCCAGTTTGCAACCCATCTAGTGACATAGGGATTTATATTTAAGCTGGTGAGCTTATCTATAATGCCCGAATGGGGTATTGTTTCGAAGGCTTTTGCAAGGTCCAGGTAGGCTGTGTGGACCACCTTCCCCTCGTCAATGGCCTTGGTGACTGTTTCAAAGAAATCAACCAGGTTTAGGAGGCAGGATCTGCCCTTAACAAAGCTGAACTGGGTAGGATCCAGTGTCTGTAGGTCCCCAATGTCTTTATTTATGAGGTTCATGATGATCCTTTCCATAGCTTTGCAGACCAAGCTAGTCAGGCTTATGGGGCGATAGTACCCAGGATCCATTGAGGCACCACCTTTGTGGAAAGGGACCACTGTTGCTGTACGCCACTCTTTGGGTACATATCCTGTAGTAAGGCTGAGATTGAACAGTAGTTTTATGTTTGGGTTTAGCTCTTCTTGGAGTTCATGTAGGATGCAGCCCGGGACACCGTCTTTTCCCATTTATGCTGTGTTTTTTGCTTTGGAGAGGGCGACTCTTACCTGAGCATCTGAGAAGTCAGGGGGGCAGCACTCTGCTGGGATAGATATTTGCCCTTTTGGTGGGGGGGGGGAGAAGTTTGCACTGAACCTGTCAGCTAGGATGTTGGCAATGTCTGTGGGTTCGGTGTATTTTTTGTTATTTTGGACTAATTCTGAGCATATCTGGGAATTCCCACCCAGGCTCCTAACATAACTAAAGAAAGCCTTGTGATTATCCTTAGTCTCCTGTGCAATTTTTCTCTTGAAGCTGGCCTTAGACGATTTTATGAGTGCCTGTAGTTTTTTGCTAATACTGATCAGAGATGCCTTCCCTTTTTGGGATTTTGCTCTATCATGTAGTAGCTTCCTCCTTCTATTGTATAGTTTGTTTATGGCTGGGGTCCACCAGACAGGATGTCTGCCTTTGGAGGATTGGGTCTTGGTTTTATGTGGGATTGCATGATCCATGCATTCCTGAAGGTGTTCATAGAATGTGTTTATAAAGGATTCTGTGGTCTGGGCCATATTTTCCACAGGCCCGGGGGCTTTGAAGAATTCCACCTCGGTTTTGAGGAATGTGAAATTTGCTTTAGAGAAGTTTTTCACTGTGGTTTTCTGGGCAGGGGGTGGGGTCGGGATGTGAATATCCAGTGAGATTAATTTATGGTCTGATCTTACCAGTGAGGGATACACTTCTGGTCTGGAGCAAAGAGTCCCCATGTTGGTGATGATCAGGTCCAGTATGTTTTCCTCATCTTGTGGGAGTGGTAACAAGTTGTTCCATAGCATTTGAGTTTATAAATTCTAGGAACCTTTGGGCTAGGGTGTTGGAGCTAGAGTAATGCTCCCAGTCTATGTTTGGGTAGTTGAAGTCGCCCAATATAATGGTGTTTGGAGAGACCTTCATATTTTCCAGTGTTCTCAGGAAGGCCGAGTGGGGTTCCTGGGTTTGGGAAAGTGGTCTGTAACTGGCTATAAACTGGAAGGCAGTTTTACCCACTGTTAGTTACACATGGATAGTCTCTGATGCTTCGTGCTGTGCCACCAACCTGGAGGTGTGGGCATCTTTGACGAATATTGATACTCCCCCTCCTTTTGTGCTATGGTCCAAGTTTTGGGGCTGAAAAGCATAGTATGAGCTATAACCTGGTAGTGCTGGGGTGCTCTCGGGAGCCTTGAACCAGGTTTCTGTTACTGCACAGATATCGATGTTCTCCATGCTAAGGAGAGTTTTGAGTGCATGCATCTTGCAAATTCATGTTTGATTGTGTATCTGGTGCAAAAAAACCCCAACTAAATACAATATGAAAAATGCACCTGACCAACAGAAACCCTGGACTCTATGAACTTAAAATAAAAACAGATTGTTTTAAAACAATCCATTTTTATTTTGAGTTCATAGAGTCCAGAATTTCTTTTGGTTGGGTGGTTTTAAAACAATCTGTTTTTATTTTAAGTTCACAGAGTCAAGAGTTTCTGTTGGTCAGGTGCATTTTTCATATTGAGACATTCATGTTTATAAGAGTATTGAACGTATTTGTAGGGCAAGAGCTCCAGTGCACATTACATTCTACAGTGGATCAGTAGAAAGAAACACAATGGTGTTCCCCATTTAAACAAGGGCAAGGACTTAACATTCCTGTTCATTGTGAGCCTAAGTGGTGGGCAAAAATAAGGGGATCTTACAACTGTCTTACAGTTTGAGGACTGCTACCTTCTTTTCAATAAACTATCAGGCTAAATCAGAAATTGGGGTGCATTTTAATTTACTTTGGTGGTTATAATGGGGAACAAAAAGAGCAGAAAATACCACAGAAGAACGAAGGGCAATATTATCAGTATATGCTGTTGTATTTCCCAGTCATTATGATGTTTACAGCTGTATACCTTAATACAGAAAAAAATGTACATAGGAAATAAGCTCTGTGTGCTATGGCTGTTATTGAAATTCCATCCTTTTTATATGTGACTGAGGTGAAAGTCAGTATAGTGTTTACAGCTTTCCTTAGTAAGCAGTCCAGATTTATTACACATACAGAGCATGAGAGTGTGACAAGTTTTTCATTTGCAAGGACTGTGATTATGGAAAGTTTCCAATATGGAAGAGCTTGGTTGATGATGTTCTTCGTGTTTCATTGTTGCAGTCATCACATTTGGGTTATCTGCTTGTAGTAGCCCTCAGTCAGTCTGATTTTCAAAGTCTTGGGTCCTGCGTTGGTTGCTGTCTCATCTTCCATGACGTTAGGTTGTTAGGGGTATAAAGCATGCAGCCGATGCCATTACATCAGTCTTTCTTGCTGTGCGGTGCCCGAAGCAGAAGCAGTTCGCAAGTGCCGGTCAGCCGACTCCTGAAATTTTCATTTTCAAGTTTCAGAACCTAAGTCTTCAACTAAAGCTAAGTATTCTGTTTGGGAAACTTTTTCATGCTCTAAACTGATGTCAGCAAAAGTCAATAATTGTATTTCTTGTGGAAAGCAAATACCTCACAAAGATTTTCATTCGTACTGTTTTCCTTGCCTAGGCCCTGACCACAACGTACCTCGCTGTCAGTTTTGCGTCTTATTTAAGCAATGAACTATTCGTTGTCAGTATATTTACACTTCTAAATATTTGGTACTTGGCTCAATTATCCAGATATGTCTTCAGTAAGCCATCCAACTATCGACATTCCAAAAAAACGCAAAGATAAAGACAGAGATAGGCCGCCTAGGTCCAAAGCTGCCGACGATGCTTCTCCTAAGCCAGTCGCCAGTTTGCCGGTACTCAGTGAGGCACTTTCGCAGCCCCTGATACCCACTACTTCAGATTCTCAGGCCTCTACTGAGACCCATTCTGAGTCCGGTATGCCACGAGAGGCTTCAACTGTGAAACCTGCGGATGGCTCTACCTTGGATGGGTCCAGAGCCGCTGTGCCGGCACCGGCTTCTTAGGGTGTATTCAGGCCTACTGACTTGCATATTAAACCAATGCCATCTTCTTCAAGGCCTAAAACTCAAACTATGCCTAGAAAACCGACACCCAGACTGCATGGTTAGGCCTCTATGCCTAAAAAACAGATGATAAGAATGGCTGAAGACCTTATTACTTTAATCAGGGGAAGCCAACCTTCCCCCTCTAAGAGACCTAGGACTGAATTTGCTTATGATACTTCTGACCAGGATTCTGAAATGTCTGTTTCCTCTGAGGACCAGGATTTACCCTTAAAGCCAGGATTACTCTGATTCTAAAAAGGGACTTAGGGATTTCTTACTCCTGCCCCAGCACAGGCCTTTAGCTATCCCTTCTGTACTAGACATTGTTGATGATGCCTTTTCTGAATCTAGCTTGGCCCCTGACTCTTTACCTCCTGCTCCCAGAAAACCTGATAGATATTACAGGGTTCCTGACTCTCACAAGTTCCTCTTTAAAAATCCTACTGCGGATCCTGAGACCATTTCACAGGGACCGAAGGGCATCAAGGCTACTACTGCCAAAAATCCTACCCCCACTGATAGAGACTCCAGGGCGGTGGATAGATGGGGTAAGAAAGTATACACTTCTGCAACTTTGGCCATTAGGGCCTTAAACCGCCATTTTCATATGTTAAAGTATCAGCAGCATATCATTGGATTGCTTAAACAGAAAATTATGTTGATTCCTGACTGTGCTGAAAATAAGGATTTACAGGATTTAATGCATTCTGCTGAACAGGTTGCAAAGCATACTTTGCAATGTGGTTTTGATTCACTAGAGGCATCTTGCAGGGCTGCTGTCACTGGGTCTCTACTTAGAAGGCATGATTGGCCCAAGGAGCAATCTTTGCCAGATCATGTTAAAGCTAAATTGCTGGATGCTCCCTTAAATCAGGGCCACCTGTTTGGCAACAAAGCAGAAGAAATTCTTAAAAAGATGGAAGAAAAAGCTATATCTATGCAAACTGTTAAAGATTTCCTACAAGTACAATCTCCAAGATTTAGTAGGCATTGGCCCTCTAAGAATTGATCTTTTCCTGCTTCTTCCAGGCCTTCTCAGTCCAAACCCAGAAACAGCAGAACACCCAGGCGTCAGTCCCAGGGTACACACAGGACTAAACAGTGGGGGGCTTCCACTTCCAAATCAGGGAGTAGTAAGACTCCACCCTATGGTAAACTGTCTCAATGACTTAACCTTAACACTTCCAAGCACTTCTCAACTGACTGCTCCTTTAGAGGGAAAGATTGCTCTACAGGCAAAAAACTGGGAACTCATTACCCAGGACAAATGGGTTTTAAATATAGTTTCCCAAGGATACAGATTTCACTTCCACACATTACCAACCCCAAACAGTTGGCCAGATCTACCCCCAAATCAGTGGACAGAGGCTCAAAAGCAAGTACTCTCTCTCTCTCAAGCATAAAGGCTGTTCAAACTGTACCAGAAGAGGAAAAGGGACAAGGTTTCTACTCAAGACTTTTCCTGGTACCCAGAAAAGACACCTCTTGGCGTCCTATCCTGGACCTTTCTATATTAAACACTTTTTTGGTGATTCCAAAATTCAAGATGCTAACTCGTCACCAATTACTTCCTATGCTAGGCAAAGATGCCTGGTTGGCAATACTGGTTTTAAAAGAAGCCTACCTGCACATCCCAATCAGGGAATCATGCAGAAGATACCTAGACTTCAAAGCAAGCTACAAAGCAGGCTACCTGCACTATCAGTTCTCTGTACTGCCCTTTGGCTTATCTACTGCGCCCAAGGTATTCACAAAGTGCCTAGCTCCAGTCATTGCATTTTGCAGGCAAAGAAATATTTAAATATACCCATACCTGGATGATTGTCTAATTCAGGCAGAAAGCCAGGACATACTTTTGAATCATCTGGCATTTGTACAAAAGGTACTAACTTGTCTGGTGTACACAATAAACAAAAAGAAATCACATCTGGTACCCAGTCAACAAATTATATTCCTGGGAGAAAGCTTGAACACAACTTCCCAGATGGCTTTCCTCACGCCAGAGAAACAAATTCAATTGACAACTTACTTCAAACTAATGGCCACAAAAACCCTGCTATCTACAAGGCAAATACTGCAAGCCTTGGGGTTCATGGCCTCCTGCATTCTACTAATTCCATATGCAAGACTGCATATGAGGAAACTACAATGGTATCTAAAACATCTATGGTGTCAACATTCTCAGGATCTAGAAGCAATGATCCCTATCATACCTTGCCTGCAGTTAGAGTTCCTTTGGTGGGCAGAGGCCTGCCACCAAAACAAGGGACTACCATTCAGTCTACCCCCCTGCTGCCCAAACCCTAACAACAGATGCATCAGACTGGCAGGGAAGTGCATTCAGGGCAAATGGAACCCAAGTCAAATGCAACTGCATATCAATCAAAAAGAAATGTTAGCTTGTACAGAATGCTCTGACGGCCTTCAAGGACCACATTGTTCCAGGACAATTAATGGTAAGGATGGACAACACCACTGTTATGTGGTACATACAAGCATGGTGGTACCCATTCTTACCCCCTCTGCAGACTAGCCATGGCTCTGTGGAACACAGCCTTGAGCTACCAAGTGCATCTACAGGCTCAATTCCTGCCAGGAAAACTAAATACACTGGCAGATGTACTCAGCAGAAATCTCATGGACCCACACAAGTGGAAACTGGAACCAAAGATTTTCAACATGTTAATAAATAAACGGGGGAACCCAGATATAGACCCATTTGCCTCCCTCCAGAACTACCAATTGGACAAATTCTGCACAAGGACTCCCCACAAACAAGCATGGAAAGTGGATACTCTGTCCTTCAGCTGGAAAAATCTATCAGTTTATGCCTTTCCTCCTCTGCCTCTCCTCTTCAAAGTGCTACTAAAGATCAAACAGGACAATCCAAGGACAATACTGATTGCACCAGACTGGCCATGCCAGCACTTCTACCCCCTCTTGTGCTGTTTGGCACTGCTGGCTCCATGGCACCTGCCTCAGACCCTACCCTGCTGTCAGCAGGAGAACCAGATTCTGCACCCTCAGCTTCAAACCCTGACCCTGGCAGCCTGGCTAATTACCTAATCTCTCCATTACCATCCCTCAGCAAACAAGTGTTGAATGCCATTTTGGAGGCTAGGAGGCCTAGTACTAGAAAATCTTATGCTGAAAAATGGAAACAATTTTGTGCCTGGAACCAAACTTAAGGGATGGGCACAGCAGTGCCCAATTTACCTCAGATTCTTCAGTACTTAACTGAGATGCTTCACAAGGGTCTTTCGTTTTCCTCCATCAAAATTCACGCCTCAGCCATTTCAGCTCATTACAACACAGAACCACCCTCTTCTCTCATCCACTGCTCAAGCAGTTCCTCAGAGGGGCCAAAAACTTAAGACCACCCAGGAGAGCCCCAACTCCAGCCTGGGACCTTAACTTTGTATTGGAAAAACTCACTCTTCCCCCTTTTAAGCCAGCTGTAAGTGCAGAGATAATTTTTTTTCTTGGAAAGCAGCCTTCCGTTTAGAAATTACTTCAGCAAGAAGGGTATCTGAACTACAGGCCCTGATGGCAGTGGAGCCTTTCATCATATTTCATGCGGACAAGGTGTCCCTCAGGACCAATCCCTCTTTCATGCCCAAGGTGGTATCCAGTGTGGCATTTGCCAACCTTCTTTTCTAATCCACAGAATAATGGTGAAAGGATACTGCACTCCTTAGATGTGCACAGACAACTTAGATTTTACTTGGACAGGACTAAACCTCAAAGGAAATCTGAACAACTGCTGGTGGCATTTGCTGCAGGGCCAGAGGGGAAGGCTATTTCAAAGCAAACCATTTCAAAATGGATAGGCCATTGCATTCATTTCTGCTATAAGCACCAAGGAAAACCTATCCCACAGGGGATTAGACCCCATTCAACCAGGGCTGCATCTACATCTACAGCCTTTCTCAGAAGCGTACCTACCAGGGACATCCTAGAAGCTGCTACCTGGAGTTCTGTGCATACTTTCACCAAGCACTACCATTTACCAATTTTCTCTAAATCCAGAGCTGGCTTTGCCACTGCAGTCTTGCAAGGCCTTATAGCTGGTCCTAATGCTGTCTAAATGCCTCCTCCCATCCTTAGCTTTGGGAATCTACCCAAATGTGATGACTGCAACAGTGAAACACGAAGAACATAGTACAGTTGTGTACACTTACCATAAATGTAGATGTTAGAGTGTATTCACTGTTGCAGTCCTGGTTACCCTCCCTCCAGCCCCCTGACTTCTTTTGGCTATACCTTTACTATCCTTTAAAAGCTTTTTGGTGTATTTGCTTTTTTGTTGGAGGTGTAACCTTGTATGTATATATTTAATTGTTTCCTATTAGGGGGGGCACCTGACATCTGGGGCAAGAAAAACTAATGTAATGGTATCGGCTGCATGCTTTATACCCCTGACTACCTGACGTCACGGAAGATGAGACAGCAACTGAAGCAGGACCCTAGACTTTGATAATCAGGCCGACTGAGGGCTACTGCAAGCAGATAACCCAAATGTGATGACTGCAACAGTGAATATACTCGAACATCTACATTTATGGTAAGTGTACGCAACTGTACTTTCTTTGCACAGATGTTGTAACAATCTGAATATACACCTGTATTCTAAAAAAACTTGGTTCAATAAAGTTGATTTATTTTCATTGATTAGATTACAGGACATCTGCCTTTTATTTCACTGTGTAATGACTTGTAAAAGGCCATGCTTGAAATTAATGTGTCTAGGATAGGAGAGATTTATAAAATATTAATGTTCTTAAGTTGTAATTTGAAAAATCTTGTTAAACCAAGGCTTTGAAGAAAAATAATTCCAAATGTCATTAGCAGGTAGTTCCAGCTAGTCAATCAAGTAAAACTGATATAAGCTGAAAAGGAAAGTTGTCAGATGTGTGCTCAAAATGAAAATGCTGATAAGGTTAAAAAAACAATGCACTGTTGCGATTGTCATGCAGTCAGATGCTGACTTCGCTGATGGAAGCAGGAATAATATGAATACTTTGAGTAATTTTGAAGCTGTATCTTTCCTATTCAAAAAATCTAGCAGCTGCCCCCTTCCTCAACACATTATAAACTTCCACACAAAACATGCCATGCTTAATCTGTGAATAACTTTCTAATAAATATTAGTGGGATACCATTACTTTGTGTGTTGTGCCTAATCAGTGCAAACAAATTTGTACTGACCTTGTAATGTCACATCAGTTTACCAGTGCAGGGGGTTTTAACCCCAACTGTGACACCAGTGATCTAGGTTTGTTTTGGGGAGGGTGGCACTGTAGCATCTGTTTTTTCTAGGTTTAAGGGTTGGAGAAGGAGTGGCAGTATGAACACAGAAATAGAGAGGCAGAATAGAACTTATCGTATGATGTTGCTCTCACATTGGTACCTTTGCCCCCCCCCAGGTAAATTTTGGATTTTTCCAGATTTTTTGTGCTACATAGTTCTTCAGAGAGAGAGACATTTAGTTCTGGTTAAGTCTGTGTATGTTGTTAGTAGCACAACAGGTAGTATACTTGCTACTTGCTTTTTATGCAGACGGCTGTGGGTTCTACTCCCACAGTATGTAGCGTGATTACTGTGCTGTGTTATACTTTTAAAGGGGGTGGATGCTGCAGTCCTGAGAATGTATTCATTGGTGGAGATACCTAATAACTCTGAATCTGTTATCAGTATGCCGTCCATTCACAATATTACTAGCTTAATATTTTTTTTAACGTAAAATAGACAATTTATTCTTCAAGGGCAACAGGCACTTTATTTGTAGATGAAACAAAAAAATATAAAGTTGTTTGCTAGCAGCAACCGCTCCATTAGTTACAGATTTCTTTTAATGTGGAATTATTTAGATGCCTTTTGCATTTTCTTTGAATGTGGATTTCAAGGGCAGAGAAGTTTTAATGCCAAGTCTATTTTCATTGTGCAACTGTATTGCTTTCTTTAGCAGATGTCTATTAGTGTTTGTGGTATAAAATGTAAAGTAAAAGATTTAAATAATCATTGTAAAAGTAAAGCAGTATGCACATTGGTGTTTATGGTAAATGGAACGAAATAGCCAAGTAATGGGACATTGGAATGGCTGCAGGGGGTATGGTGGTACCATTCGACCATGATTTTTGTGAGGTGGGAGGGGCAGCAAACCCAAAGACAGCCTCAGGTGGCACAAACTCTAGCTACACCACTGATCAGTAGGCCATAGACAATGGCCTTTGGAGGTCCTAGCAAACTATAATATTCTTTTGCTAAGATTAGAATTTGCATACCATTAAATGCCCTACTTTTACCACAAAACCCACATACTGCAAGTCACCAAAAACAAAATCCTAAGGTTCATCATTTTCTCCCTTCCCAGTGAACATTATTGCTACACATTTCCAAAAAAAATTGTTACCATTTACTACAGGGTCTGGGGCCATATTTTGGTTGTCTGTTCTTCAGTTTGCATTTGAAAGTTGGTATCCCACAATTCCATTTGAGTGAACAGAGTTACATATTTATTTATGCAAATGTTATGTTAATCAGCATACAGATTTGTACCTATTTTTCATGGGCTTTTGTCAGATTTGTGATGTTTCCAGGTTGAGAGGTATGACAGGGATTGGTTCTGGTACCTCTCTAAATGTAACATTGTAACTACTGGGGTCCACAGAGATCAGTGCTGGGACCTCTGATTGTAACATTGTAACTAGTGGGGTGCCAAAGGGATCATTTCTGGAACCTCTCCTATTTAGCATTTATTGTGCAGACATGCAAGTGAATATCATGGGTGGTTGACCAAGTCTGCTGATGACTGCAAACTGGCCACTGTTATCCACTCATCAACTGATACAGAGCAGCTCCAGCAAAGGTTGGAATATGCACATACATGATGTATCAAAAACTGTCTCATAGTAAATGAAAAAATGTACAGCATAGTAGTGTTTGGCAGAAAGGTTTTTCCCACCTCGTATGTTACAAATGGTACTCCTCTTCAGACAGACATGGTCATAAGAGACCAGGGTAGTTATGTCGGTAGCTTTCTCTCATTCAGTCATCATGTTTCTGCCACAGTCAGGAAATCCTTCTATCTGTCCTAGTTAATTTCCAAGGGAATATCTTCAAGATCCAATGAGGGCCTCCTACTGCTGTTTCTTCCCTTGTCAGAACCCTCATTGAATATAAAGGTATGTACAAATTCAGGCATATTGCTCAACTGGAAAGGGCCCAAAGTCTTCTAATCAAGAAAATTAAAGGTCTTAAATCCTTCAACTACCCTGATAGAATAGCATGGCTCTACTTATAACCAATAGCCTTAAGATTACTGTGGGGTAACCAGTGTCTCACTTTTTGGAGCAAGGAAAATCCCAGTCCTATTTGACCTTTTAGGTGTTTGCAAACCCAATGGGTCCACAAACATTCACACTAAGGAGATAAATCTACCCCAACAAATAAACAAGACTTGCTGAAGGGGTAGGTTCCTAACTCAACATATTCCCAGCCTGTGGAATATGTTGCCACTACGGGTCAAACCAAAATACTAATTTGGTTACCTGTAAGACTAGCCTTGATGACTGTATGCGTAGCTACAAATTTACATACACTGTTAATCACGTATAGTTCATAACTGCAAAACCCATCTAGTGCTCCTACGTCTGACCAGAATATACACTGCACTTCCAGGTCAATGAACCCACACAGTTGCTGTATGGTGTTACTGCTGCCCCAATAGACCATTGTTAGATATAACACTAAATGAAATAGTAACTGAAATTTTTTTTGGGGAGGCTGTATTTCCCTGCATCCTTAATGTGGGAGGTCTTCTCCACGTCTATGTTCTCTAAATACTGCCAAAGTCACACCAACAGAGAGTAAAGGGAAGAAATGCAATTCCTTTCTTCTGAGTTAGTGAAGTCTCAGAGGTAGTATATATGTATATTGGGGATGTGGAGCTGGGCTCAGATATGTATGTTGGGGGTGTGGGGTAGGGTTCAGAGGTAGTATATATGTAAATTGTGGGTGTGGGGTAGGGTTCAGAGGTAGTATATATGTACACTGTGGGTGTGGGGTCGGGTACAGTGGTAGTATACATGTACATTGTGGGTGTGGGGTAGGGCTCAGAGGTAGTATATATGTACATTGTGGGTGTGGGGTAGGGCTCAGAGGTAGTATATATGCACATTGTGGGTGTGGGGTAGGGTTCAGAGGTAGTATATATGTACATTGTGGGTGTGGGGGGTAGGGCTTCTATATCATGGGTTGTATGGGGCTGAGACTCCAAAAATACTTATCAATAGTGTCTTCATGCAAAAAAGAGGTGGGGGGACCTTGTGGTCATTTGCTTCAGTCTTGGTATCTTTGTCAGTGGTTACAACAAGTAGCCACCAGCCCGTATTTGGTTAAAGTCTTTTCTTGGTTTTACATTTTTCCTGTTTATTTTGTTATTATAGTACTGTGACCATGGGATCACTGATCATGCAGCTAGTCTGTTTGCCCTTGCAGGGCATTCCATGGATGTGCGACCACAGAGTTAGTATATTTACATAGGGGATTTGTTGGTGGAGGCAGCAGGGTTACCCATCCCGCATAACTGTGCAGATTTTGTGCAGTGTGCTGTTTTGGCTACTTGTGTTGTCAGTGATTTGTCTGTTACCTGTTTGTGCATTTGGAATTCAACTGCTTACTCACACATATTTGTCTCTCTCTCTCTCTCTCTTTATATATAGATATATATATAAAGTGTGTGTATGTTACTTACACAGTTTAGAGTAGCCAATCAAGGTAGTCAACCAGAATGTTTTGGGAAACCTAAGGTACAAGGAGAGAACCTACATAAACAAGGGGGGATATACAAGCTGCACAAAAGACAGTGATTGCACAATTTGCTTGTGAGATAGAAATCTTACACACTGAGCTATTGAATATATTACTTAAAATATTTTATAAAAAATTATTTACTATGCTATTAGTGACACAACCGCAAAAGGAAGACCATCTGGCATTTTTTTATTCTGATATTGCTCAGAATATAAAATCCAGCTTGTAGTGTTGCTGAAGAAATATATAACTCTGTGACGTATAAGGATGCCAGGTGTTGTCAATAGATTAAATAGAATAAAGTCTATCAGCATAATAACGTGTTTTAATGCAAACATTTAAAGCAAATAAGCTGAGGAATGTTGAAGGTCAGCAATTATCCTTTGAAGTAGCAATGCAGATAAATCAATTTGATACCGTGCCCTGGATGTTGCTTTTAACTGCTGCCAACTTTGTTTGCTTTTGGGCTATTGACACAGCTCTAGCACCTCTGGTTATCTTTAAAATTGTAAAATAAATTTCTAAGAAGGTAGCTATATTTATACTGCAAAGAGGTCTGCTTCAAAATGTTGAAAGTCACAACAATCTTTACTAACATGGTCGAATCACTGTGTCAAATTTGTACATGTCGATTGCGCAGAATGTCCGAATTCATTACTGTGAAGGTTGACATTCATTATAATTCAAAATAACTTCACCTATGAGAAGCTGATGTCAGGCACTCAGACTGTTGTGGTGAAGGTACCATGGGAAACGTTTACATTTTTTTTTTTGCTTTTGCAGGGTACAAGCCCTCTGCAGCCCCCATGTGCCCGCCACACCCCCTGCAAATTGTATATACCAACTCGAAGCTCTCACTACAGTGAGGAAAAGGGTAAATTTCTCAATCCTCACTGTACCACAATCTCCATTCACAATGTTGAACTCATAATAGCGAATCAAGCTTTACTTTCGCTATTATGAGTTTGTAATATTTCAGCTCGGCATTGTGAAAGTTTAAAAATGGAGCATTTGAACACATAGTATTCGAAGAAGTGCCTTTCAACATTTTGATAGTAAACCCTGTAGAGAAATATCTGTTTTAACCAGATGTTAGTGCAGATGGTTTAGGCAGTCAGCACAGGACTAAGGTTCTAAGCTATTAATAACCTGCTTCCATTTGTCAAGGGTACAGGATTTAAGTCCTTCCACCACTGTTTGCCCAGAGTCCCAAGCTGCTCTAGAAAAGGGACACATCTGTCCACTATATTAAAATGGTTAACAAACAGCATAAAATTATTCAAATATGTGCAGGCAAAAGCATATGGAAAAATTCAACTGGCACATTTCTTTACCTTCTTGTTGTTGAATTCAGCAGAAATGTAAGCTTTAGTTGAATTAAATTTTAACTAAATTTTTATTTTGCTTTCTGGAATTACTCTCTTGAAGATTAGGTAATTCCTTAAATGATGTTAACATGCTAAATATTTTACAGTCATAATTACTGTTTTTAAAATGTTTTGTAATACTTGGGAGCTTTTGTCCCTGAGCCTCCTCTGAAAATGGTCTCCTACCCAGTTGGTCCTTCCCAGTAATCAAATGACAATAAATAAATAAATAAATAACTAGATAATAAGATTACAGCAGTTACTAATACATGTTCATAAAGCCAGTTACTAAACAAGGAGTAATTGTACTTGTACTTATATTATAACTCTTACTTATGCTTGATACTTGAGGATTAATTTAATGTCAATATGACCTGTTCATATGTTGATGTGTCTGATCAGTAGTATAAATTACCATGTTAGTACATACAAGCATAGTGAGATCTGAGGAACCCTTCACCTCATCACTAGACGTAGGTGAAAACACTAAAATAATAATTATTTGGTGAGCACAAGCTAAGCCACATGGATTTACTTAATCCAGCTAGCTATGTATATTACTTTGACATTTAACCCTTTTTATATAAATATTTGTTGTTTTGTTTAGCTTGTTTTCAGAAACTTGCACATATGACCTTAACCATATGAAGTCTGAGTTTGCAAAAAGTGAATCATCTGACATAAACCATCTATATCTATAGACAGACAGATAGATAGACAGATAGATAGACAGAAAGATAGATAGACAGATAGACAGATAGATAGATAGAAAGGTCACTCAGGCAAACCAATTAATAAAAACTACATGAAAAACCTAGCCAAGCTAGAGTTTCCACTGTGTGATACCTTAAATCTCCAATAATAGAAGCCCATGGGATATACGCAACTGATCCCTTAAGGACATTATATAGATATGTATGCATAGATATATTGATATGGGTGTGTGTGTGTGTGTGTGTGTGTGTGTGTGTGTGTGTGTGTGTGTGTAATGTATATATATATATATATATATATATATATATATATATATATATATATATATATATACATTACACACACACACACACACACACACACACACACACACACACACACTACACACACACACATATTTCATATTTTTTTTGGGGGGGGGATTGGCAAGGCCCATCTCTGAACCTTTCCTGCCTCTAGTTTCATACACACATTTTTTTTCTTTTAGCTTGTCTTACTACTATCCCTGAGGCAATTTGCTCTCGTCTCTTTTCTCAACCACTTTCTAGACTCACAGTTACTAAGTCCTAATTACACCTCTGCCCTTAGGTGCAGAGTTCTTTTTTGGGTCCTAATAACCTTCACATTTCTCCCCTCTCCCACCACAGCATTTCACACTGAGTTTAGTCTCACTACCATTTATTTTATTATACATTATAGTTAGATAACAAAAAATGCAGGACTAGATGCTTACATTGTTATCTGACATGTAAGCACACCGATCAAGAGCTGTATACACAGTGACTTTGTACTTGGATAAGGAGTAAACAGCACCGATCAGAATAAAAATACAAACTATGTATGTACCACTGATGCAATCACTGTCACTAAATGTGATCTGTTTATGTATGTACCACTGATCCAGTCAATGTCACTGAATGTGATATGTTTGTGTATGTTCCACTGATCCAATCACTGTCACTAAATGTGATTATGTATGTACCACTGATCCAATCACTGTCACTAAATGTGATCTGTTTATGTACCACTGATCCAATCACTGTCACTAAATGTGATCTGTTTATGTACCACTGATCCAATCACTGTCACTGAATGTGATATGTTTATGTATGTACCACTGATCCAATCACTGTCACTAAATGTGATCTGTTTATGTATGTACCACTGATCCAATCAGTCACTAAATGTGATCTGTTTATGTATGTACCACTGATCCAGTCACTGTCACTGAATGTGATCTGTTTATGTATGTACCACTGATCCAGTCACTGTCACTGAATGTGATCTGTTTATGTATGTACCACTGATCCAGTCACTGTCACTGAATGTGATCTGTTTATGTATGTTCCACTGATCCAATCACTGTCACTAAATGTGATCTGTTTATGTATGTACCACTGATCCAGTCACTGTCACTGAATGTGATCTATTTATGTATGTTCCACTGATCCAATCACTGTCACTAAATGTGATCTGTTTATGTATGTACCACTGATCCAGTCTCTGTCACTGAATATGATCTGTTTATGTATGTTCCACTGATCCAATCACTGTCACTAAATTTGATCTGTTTATGTATGTACCACTGATCCAGTCACTGTCACTGAATGTGATCTGTTTATGTATGTTCCACTGATCCAATCACTGCCACTAAATGTGATCTGTTTATGTATGTACCACTGATCCAGTCACTGTCACTGAATGTGATCTGTTTATGTATGTTCCACTGATCCAATCACTGTCACTAAATGTGATCTGTTTATGTATGTACCACTGATCCAGTCACTGTCACTGAATGTGATCTGTTTATGTATGTTCCACTGATCCAATCACTGTCACTAAATGTGATCTGTTTTTGTATGTACCACTGATCCAGTCACTGTCACTGAATGTGATATGTTTATGTGCTCTTGGATTAATGCCTTCATTGTAACTCACTTGGCTTTTTATATGGAAAATATAAAAGTATGTATTACTTGTTACTTATATTGTAACTTAGAGCTGATGAAGTTCTGATAAAGATGAAAGTACTCGTCTCTTGTTTTTACTTAATAAACTGTGGCTTATACAAGCAATACCGACTTGAATTATGTTTTCTTCTTTTTAATAAGAATGCAAAGTGATTTATGATACGGATCTTACATTAGAAGTTATGACAACAATCTATTTTACTAATTTGTATGTCAGTATTCCTCCTGGCAAGTAGTTTTCCCATGGTTTTACTTTGTTTAAGGAAATAATACATTTCCTCAATACTGGATTACGATTGCTCAACACAGGCATATAAAGAAAATCAAAATTTCATTAAAAACAATAGGCACTTCAAATGTTCATAGGTAATTACAAGGCTAAAGACTCTAAGAGTCTATTTTAAGCCTAAGTGCATATTACCATATTTTCCCAAATGCAAATGACAGGATAAATTACCCAGCAGTATCATACGCATGTAAAACCTGTTCCAGAGTAAGGGGTAGTCACTGAGACACATACCTGTCCCTCCAACATCTTCTGTGTATATTTCGAATGAGGTTTAGATCTTTCATAGGGGTAGTTTTAATGCTGTTAGGTTTGCAGATATGCAGTAAATCCTTCAGTACCAGAATCAGATGATGCTTTGTAAGCCTGGCATAGACCACCTGTCAGTAGTGTGTAGGACACTCAGTATAAGGATAAGGTGGCTTTCAGGTGGTCTGTATATTCCATGTAATTTATGCTTTGTGTTTGTTTTGTGAGAAACTGCTGGGGAGCACAGCTGTTGCATATGCCTTCTCAGGTACATATTGAAGGGGCATTGTACTCAATGATTGCCTAATGAGGGCTAAATAAGGTGGAACTGTGACGACCTACCACTGGACCAGTAATCAAGGAACCTCAATCCTCACCACTGGCAACAGTGGGGGCAGTCACTGAGAGGATGACAGGTACACACACAGTATTTCCAGATGCAGCTGTCTGCATCAAGTAGAATTTCCCTTAAGAGCACATAGAGACCACAATCAGTCCAGGGCTGGTTCCTCTACCTTTCTCCAGATCCCCAATAAGACTCCCTGCTGGCACAGCTATAGAGTTGAGTCCTTAGCCAGGGTTCCAACCCACTCCCTTTCTCCTCCTTTTCTCTTTTACCTCCCTCACATTCCTCTCCATGGATTCCTTTACCAAATTATTATTATCTAGCCTTACTTCCTGTTTACCTTACTATAGTCTTCTACTGTTCTTTATACCCCTCTAATTTACTCTTCCCAGTAACGTGTTACTAACTTCCTTTATACCAACTCATTTTTCTTCTACTGCTCACTTTACCCCTTTAATTTACAGTCCCTAGTAATCTGATACTGTTCTCCCTACCCCCCCCTCTACCTATCTCTTTCCCTCATGGTACTATTTGTAAAACTAACTTATACTAGCAGCAGCTATACTCTGTCGCATATTGTCTCCTCAGAGGCAATCTCTGCTTAACATACAAGGCCATGTCAAACCCAGAGCTGTTGGACTTGCTACACTTAATGAAATCCCAATTCCTCAGGGACCTAAACCTTGTCATCACAATGAACAAAACATGCTAGAGGGATAGGTTCCTGACCCAGAGACTCCCCATACTCTGAAATATACTGCCCATACATGTCAAGCAGAGTGCCTCCTTGGCCCTTTTCAAAAGGAACCTTGACGACTTGATGGGAGATAGGAAATTTACCCTTGGAATCATGTCAGTCACCCTGCTAGACAGGGGTCCAGGGATGTAAATACTGTGGGAAGAAATAGCCAGGGAATTGTTATGGCTAGGCTTGTATAGGCCCTAGGGCCGATAGCCTAGTACCAACCTATGAACCTTATATGTCTCTAATACTAAACCACCTATAACATTTCTTCTGCATCTTAGCTACCATTACCTAGACCATATGCTCTTCCATACACATCCCTGTCTTGTAATCCCTCACTTACAGATATTTCTTCTTGTACTAAATTTGTTCATCTGTCTTACCTTTTCCTTTATATCTTTTGATACTAACTTCTATTATTCCACACTAGCCTATTCTGTACAGTGAATATGTTTTTTGTACAATAATTCTATCATATGAATGTTGTACTTATATATTTTGCACTGTGGAGCTGTGAATCATTATTCAGAACTGTGAATTTTTTTTTTTTTTACTTCTAAAATTTGTTCTTTGATTTTTATACTTGTATAATTTTGTACTGCAGAGCTTTTCTGCCTGCACCTCCGCTGAAAAAGGGCACAAGGTCAGATGGGCTAACTTGGCCAACAAATGTCAAATGAATAAATAAAAGTCCTACAACACTCTCTCTGTCTAACCAGTGGTTCGTATCACTGCCCAAGCAGCTGGCACACACACTCACACACACACACACACACACACACACACACACACACACACACACACACACACACACACACACACACACACTCTGAGGTTTTTGCTTTGCACACATACATGCACCTGGAAATGGTTGGCACAGGTTTACTAGCTATGCCCCCTTTCTGCCCAGAATAAAAGGTAGTTACTACTGCCACCAGAACCCCTTATCGGCTACTTTATAGCCCTTAACAAAGGGTGTCCAATTTTACTGTGTAATATTAATACTAATACAAATGGTAGTTTGACCAAGAACAAGCCTATTAGGGGTGGTCCACACACTGTCACTAAATAAATATCTGTACACAGATCAGTCACAATTAAATGTTTAAATATATATTTAATAATAAATAATAAAAACAAAAAACTACTCAGCATCTATTCACAGTGACAAACAACATTGCATGACAGTCTCAAAGAAAAGTATCTAAACTAAGTTTTGTTTTATTCCTGACTACATCTAAGAGAATTATACTATAACCTAAGAACTTACTAATAGAGCAAGGCAGATGTGGTGAATGGACTCTAATTGCTGGCATGTCCAAGACACAATACAGAATGCTCTGTCTCACTCAGAGTTTTCAAATTAATATCTAAAATATTGATGCTGGGATAGCTTACAGAATGACATAATTTCTTGTCAACTGACTTCTACTTCCCAGGTAAAACCCCCCATTGCTTAAGCTAGCTTTACTTAGCACCAACCTGTAAAAATATTTATTTATTTATTTATTTATTTGACATTTGTTAACCAGGTAAGTCCATTTGAGCCAGTGACCCATTTTCAGTGGATACCCGAGGAGAAAAGCTCCAGCAATACAAACACAAAAAAATAACATAGTAGGCAATATACAAAAATACAAAAATTCAAGAAAAACAGTGCAGCAATACAACATAAACAAACATTACATATCCATTAATCAGGTGAAATAAATTACTGTAATAAAAAAATGAAGTAAATATAACTAGTACAAGTAAGTAGTGACAATGACATATCTTTCCCAAGTAGTATAATGTAATTGTCTACTGAGAGATAAGTCATGGATTTATAAAGGTATGCATGCATTTGATTGGCCTGTGGATGGTTGATCGGGTTATTGTTGAAAGCAGTGTGGCAAAATCTCAAAAAAAGTGATTGCACTTGTTGCAAATTGTAAAATATTGCCCCCTTTTTGACCCATGGTCACACTTGTTTACGTGATAGAGCAGTCAGAAATGTCGAAGTCTGTGATTTTTATCACATTCCAACCATTCGGCATTACAAAATTTGCTGATAAAAATCAGTGTACTGCATGATCAAGCAATGTGTGCTCGACTAAATGAATGTAAACCCCTATAAAATATAGACATGTAGTGAAAAGAAAAAGCAAGGAAAATGCAGATTATGGAGGATTTAGGCAGGGACAGGCTTTTGAGTTCAGAAAGAAGTGCTTGAGTTTAGTTGACACAGGCAAGGGCTTGCTCAGATATTTGGCAGATGCTGGAAGTCATAAAACAATTGCATTTCTTCATGCTTTCAAGACTGCTAATTAGTTCACTCTGAAGACAATACAGAAAGCTTCCTAGTACAGACTCTGTTTCTCTAGCTGCATTGAAACCTGTCAGATAGCCTCTTTTATTGCATACCCTATAAAATAATTTAATTTCAGATATTTTTTCTAAAGTTTGCTGCACTGAAGTTAACCTCCTGTATTCCAGTTTCCACTGTTACAATATATACATTTAAATAGTTACAATAGTGCATGTACATTTCTGTTCTCTTCCAGTAGGGCACACTGTGGATACATTTTAGACACAGCACTTTACAAAAACCTTTTTGACACAAACATCTGTACAGAGCAGTTTGATATGCACATGACATAAAGTTCTAATACATTTGAAACACAAACATCTTGTATAAATCATTTTGATATTCACCAATGACATAATTATTTACAAAATTCCAGCTAGCTGTGCTGGCAGTATCTCCTTTCATCACCCCCCCATGAAAACTCAAGCTAGTTTTTTAAGTCACCCTTGAGAAACATTGCTTGAGAGGGATGAGCCTATCTGGGAATGCATTACCCCATACCCTGACTTGAGATTCCAGCCACCTTTGCATTGCTGACACCAGTACATTGCTGTACTGCTATATCATTTGCCTGTAACTCTAAGCTCCAAGATAGTAGCTTGGGATTTTGATGGCTGGCTCCCTGTAGCCATAGATCCCTCTCGGACTCCTCCTGCCTCCTACTGCAAATACTCAGCACAAGGGCCTCTCTATCATGGTAATGTTTCATCATGTTAACATGGTACAATTTGTGCCCCTGCCTTCTGCCTAGTAGTTCTACCATGTAGTTAACATCACTGACCTTCCTTACCACCTTGACAGGTCCCTCCCAAGCTGCCTGAAGCTTGTTGTGTCTGACAAGAATGAGAACCATAACCTGGTGCTCCACAGCATACTCTCTAGCTTGAACATCCCTGTCATACAAGACCTTTTTCTGCTGCTGTGTTTCTGCCAGGTTCTCCTGGGTCAAGCCCAAGATGTCCCTGAGTCTTTCCCTGAGGTTTAGGACATATGTCACAACAGACTCCTTATGGGATTCAAACTCACCCTCCCATTCATCATGAGTCAACTCTAGAGGTCCCCTCACCCTATGCCCATACAGCAACTCAAAAGGTGAGAAAGTGGTGGATTCCTGGGGAGCTTCTCTGTAAGCAAATAACAGATGGGGCAAATATTTGTCCCACTCCCTCTTAAACTGGTCTGCAAATGCCCCTAGCTTGGTCTTCTTGTAGAATTTAACCTCTACACCAGACCATTAGTCTGGGGATGGTAGGTGTTTCCACAGACAAGCCAGCAGGTCTGACATGAAATTGGCACCTCTGTCAGTCAGTATTTCTTTTGGGAAACCTACTCTGCTGAGAATCTCTAACAAAGCATTTGCCACCTTTTCTGCCTTAATGGAGGTCAGAGCGACTGCCTCAGGGTATCTGGTAGCATACTCTACTACCAGTAGTATGTACTTCTTCCCTGTGGAACTTGGGGTACTCAGAGGCCCTACAATATCCATAGCTACCCTCTGAAATGGCTCCTCAGTCACAGGCAAAGGCATCAAAGGAGCTTTGACCTTGTCTCCTGCCTTACCTACTTTTTGGCACTGGTCACAGGTCCTGATGTACCTGTTACATCCCTGGAAAACCAAGGCCAATAAATATTCTGCATAATACATCTCTTGGTACACTTTATGCCCATATGACCTGCAAAGGGAATGTCATTGGCTATGGCTAGTAGTAAAACACAATAATGAAGATCACCATGAAGGTGAAAGACTGAGGTACCAGAATAAAATTTGGTTACCAGCATTTTCCATGAAGTTAGTGTGGTGCCTGTGTAGTGGTTATCTTCATTAGTGTGTTTCTTTTTGCATTTTGGACATTTCTGGTGTTTATTTTTTTTTTGCTATGGCTAGTAGTGACAGACAGTAGGCTCTGGGAACTACCAACTGCTGCATTACTTCACCCTCTAGCTATCCCTCAGGGGTCCACCCTCTTTACATAACACTTTGTCCCAGTATACAGATTCCCTTTTTTCTTGAGAACCAGGTGCCTCCCTGGCTACCTCCCTCAAGCCTTGTAATGTAGGGCCTGAGAGCTGAGCCTCTCTCAACTCTCTTTGTACCCCTTCCCAGCTTCCCTTCCACAGAAAGTCTGATATCCTCTGACAGCAGTGCCTCAATGTCAGCCTGGGTACTTCTACTCACCTCTGCCCTTGCAGTCACTCTGTCCAAGGGAACATTAGTACCCACCAGCAGGCATGGCTCATCTTCAGTCTCAGTGCTACAGGGTAGCTACCTTCTGAAGTAACCACCTTACCACTCCTGGCTTCAAGTGTCTGGTCTGTCTGGGTCCCCTCTAGACTACCAGACACACATACGTGTCTCCAAGCCTGACTGCGTGTCACTGTATGCACACAAGGTACTGCATTATCAAAATCATTCCATATCAGGCATCTGCAGGGATATCGTCAAACACACCTACTTACTTGCTTCTTTTTTCACCTTCCCAGTCAAAGTGAACCCTAACCAAAGATATTTGGAATGGGGTCCCTCCTAAAGCTCTGACTGAAGTAGACTGTCCAAGCAAGTAGTGCTCCTCTTTAACCTTTACAGGCTTCACAATAGTTATGTCAGAGGATGTTTCTCTCTCTTAGCAGTGGCCTGTTTCCCATCTGCTATGATAGAATATATAACCTGTTGTGGTAGTTTGCTACCCTTGTTGTCTCTAGACAACTTACCACTGGCATTCTGTTATTCCCACTTGCTGGCTCCCTTACCTTTTGTTCCCCACTTTGTCTCTGTGGGCATCTATATGCTACATGGCTACACTGGTTACATTTAAAACATTTAACCCTTGATCCTGGCCATGTACGTCAGCTAGTGGCTTCCATTGTTACTAGCAGACTCTGTTGGGGCAGTTTAGGGTGCCCACCATGGGTTCCCTTATACCCATGTGCAGCACTGGGTGTCTCTTTCCTGTGCAGTGATGCCCTGCTTGATAGGTATAAGTCTCTTTTTTTCCCAGTCCATCTGCAATGTCAAATTCTCTATCTGTCAACCAGATTCTCATGTCCTCAGGCAAAGTGCTATGGGATTGTTCCCTCACCCAAGGGTCTGCCAGCCCTTCAAAAGTGGTGACCTGACACCCACTTACCCTCCTATTAAAACAGTGTTTAACTCAACAATATATTCACACACACTTTCACACTTTCATCTGCCTTGCATCTATGCTCATGAAACTTTTTTTCTATAAGCTTCAGGTGTTAACTTAAAACACTCTAATAAACAATTTTTAACTGTATTATAATTTAAGCAATCAGTATCAGACAATTTAGAAACAGCAGTTACAGCTTTACCACGGAGTAAGGTGGTCTCAGCTATAAGGCAGAGAAGACTTTGCCTTATCTGTGTTTTGGTGAGAGTGAGAGTGTCTAATAATGGGAGGTAAGGAAAGTAAGATCCTTACCCACTCCTAAGGGTACCCCAGCATGCTATATGTATAACCATTATGGGGCATTAAGTTGCAGATATTTAGCTAAGGGGTATGACTTTACAAAAGGAGACTCCATTTTACAATTTCCACAAACTAAGACATTTTATTACACTAAAATATTTAATTTAAGAGAAATGTTACAGAAAAAAGGAACCAAAGTAAAGACAGATCTACAGGATGCTTTTAGTGATTGGTATAGTGAAGCTTTTAAAAGAGAAGAGGAATGTGCAGTATGTGGGTTAAAAGAGGCAAAGCAGAAACTGTTGCAACAATTACAAATCTGAAGACCATGGCAGAAAAAAGAAATGTAGGATACCTTTACCCAGTAATATCTGGAAGTAATACAATACATATGAAAATGATTATAAACCTTTGTCCCCTCCCCGTGTTTTCTCTGAAGATGACATTTGTCAACCTCCTGTTACCCCCTCCTGCTGATAGAATCCGTCTCAGGAAAGATGTAACAGAAGAAAAGGGATGGGAAAATAAAGTAGGAAAGAGACAGGGAAAAGTTGTGACACAGTGACATTCTGATAACACTCACTTCACACGTTTTAAAGCGAAACAGAGGAAACATGAAACTGATAAAGTAACTAGCTATGAAACTAGTTATAACAAAAGAAATGATAACCTGTGCATCTCACTGGAAAATTCCAATAAGGAGAGGGATGGAAACAGCTTGTGTCCATCGTCCTTGGACCGGAAAAAGACTTACACCACATAGTTAAAGATTTTCCTAAAATAAAGGAAGCCCTGTGAAATTTAGGGAATAAATTCATATTATTATCGAATGCTATGACCAACGTCTAGCAGAGCTTCATCAGTTATTAAAAGTAGTAGTTACTACTGAAATTCATGGAAAATTGGTTAAAGCAATAGGGACAGGGCCACATACAAGGATAAGAGGGAATAAGTAGGAAGGATTAAAACAGAAAATGGAAGCACTGTTAAAAGCAAGCAGAAAGACATGCCCTAAAAGGACAGATTGGAATAAATTAACTGATTGCAAGCAAAATAAAGGTGAATCTCTGGGACATTACTTACAGACGCTTAAATTAGTATTCGAAAGGTATTCATGTCTCGCAGATCCTATAGAAACAGCAACAGTGGAAGTGGGTTCTGCTTTTGTGCAAGATTTGCAACTTCAAATTTAGGCTGCCCTGAAACAGATGTTCCTTAATCGGCAAGGAAAAACACTAGAGAATTTACTTAAGTATATTGAAGATCGCACTAAGATTACAGAGAAAAAAGAGGGAAGCAGAAGAAAAGCTTATGGATCTGCAGATCAGAAGGAATGAAAGGAAGGGAAATAAAGGAAAAGGTAGTGGAAGTTTGAAGTAATGGGCAGCAAATGCTACCGTGAAGTACACAGCAGAATCCTACGGGATAGAGGCAGGTTCGAACTACTGGTTCGCCATCTCCTGCCAATGGACCGTGTTTCAACTGTGACAGGAATGGGCATCTGGGAGGAGAATGCCCTTATGGACAGAGGCAGCAGGAGAACTAGAGCACCTGGACTACAGTAATGCTCCCCTCACATCCCCCCACCAATATATAATCAGAGAAGTCAGGAAGCTCCACATTGGCAATGCTTGGGCAATGGAAAACATAAGTCTAACTACTTTAGTACTGATAAATCAAAAGGGACCTTATGTTAAACTAAGTGCAGGAAAACAAGGAAGTCCCATTTTTAATAGATACAGGCGCTACTAGGGTTGTACTTAAAGTCGATTCAATCAGAGAAATACCTTTGTCTAGAAAGTAAAAGCAGTTCATATAACTCATGTTCTTGCTGACAATCCTGTGTCACAACCTATATCTGTATCCTTAAGTCCAATAGAAGAAAAAGATGGATTCTTGTTAAGTACTACAGCTCCAGAAAATTTAATAGGAAGGGATCTGTTATGTAAACTAGGATGTACTATCTATTGTAGCCCTGAGGGAAGGTATTTTGATGTCCCTGGTGAAGCAGAGGGGGGAAGTTTCAGCAGTACTGAACACACAGAAGATGAAACATAAATTTCACAGCTTCAAGCAGATGAGGAATTACTGTGCCAGGTACCCAAAAAGATATGGGCACAGCATTCTAATAAAGTAGGACAGTTAAAATCTGTAGAACCAGTAAGAATTTGAGTAGATTCAAATAAACCACTTCCTAGAGTACCACAATATCCCCTGAATCCAGAAGCAGAAGAGGGAATCCAACCCGTTATTCAGGTTCTGTTACAGCTTGGAATAATTATATTTACTAGAAGCTGTTGTAACAGTCCCATACTTCTGATTAAAAAACACTGGCCAAAACAATTACAAGTTGGTGCAGGATTTGAGAGCTGTCAATCAGGCAGTACTTTCTTCTTATCCAATTGTCCCTAACCCAGAAAATATTCTTAGCTGTATACCACCGTGGGCTCTGTTTCTCTGTTATAGATTTGTACTTAGTTTTCTTTTCTTTACTTATATGTTGACAGTCAGTATTTATTTTTTGAATATAAAGAACAGCAGTACACTTGGACAAGGCTGCCTCAGGGATATACTGAATCCCTGTCCATATTTTCACAAATCTTAAAGATAGACATGAAAGATGTCAGATACGCTGAGGGAGCTACAAGAGCTCTTAGTTTAAAACTGCTGTTTGACTATTGTTTTTCTTAGATTTTCTGCATTTAAGATTTGGACATTTCTATTACTTTTTGATTTTGGTCTTATAGGTTCATAGGTTCATAGGTTCATACTAGGCTATCTGCCCTGGGGCAATTATAAGCCTAGCCCAATTCTGTATGGCTTACGTCAACCCCTTGATTTGAGTATACTGTGCCCTTTTTAAGGTTTAGTTTACTGTGCCTCTGTCTAATAGTGACACGGGAGTAATCCCTGGGACAAACCTACAATCCCCCATCCACTTATCAAGATTCCTCTTGAAGAGATTCAGTGAGGTGCTCTGCCTCACATGAACTGGAATTCTATTCCAGAGCGAAGGGAGTCTTCGGGTTATGAACCTGTCCCTCCAGCAAGTTCTGTTTATTTCTGTGCTGAGATTCAAGTCCCTCGAGCGTGTGGCTCTAAGGGATTTAGATTTACTGAGGTGGAGCATGTCCATTAATTCTGGATTTGACATAGCTTTGTATGTCAGGCATAGATCGCCTCAAAGTAGGCGGTATGCAACTGAGTAGAGCTGGAGTTTTTTTAACCGAGCAGCATATGGCATCTGTTTGAGACCCTTGATCCTCTTGGTGAGATACTTTTGGGGTCTTTCTAATTGCTGCAGGTGTCGGGTAAGGTACATCTCAAAAGGGGCATTGTATTCTATGATGGGCCTGATGAGGGATGAATAAAGGGGAACGATTACCTCTCTTGATCTAGATGTGAAACCCTTCGTGATGAGCTGGGCTATGTAGAAGGTCTTTCTAACCACTTTGGCAATGTGGTTTTCAAAGGAGAGATTGCTATCAACTTGGGTCCCCAGGTCCCTAATAACTTTCTCTGTACTTAATGGGTTTCCGCCTATGTGGTAATTTGTGGGCACATTGTTTTACCAAAGGGTATGACTATACATTTTTTGGAATTTAGCTTTAAACCATGGTGCTGGCACCAGTTATCTGTCTCTGTGAGACCTTTTTGAAGGATGTTTGTGTCAGCTGGAGAGTTAATTATGGCACCCAGTTTGCAGTCGTCTGCGAACTTGGTGAGCCATAGTCCTCCCATGTTTGCCTGTACCTCAGAAAAGTATATACCGAACAAGAGTGGTCCCAGGACAGAACCCTGTGGGATGCCAATTGTGACCAGTTTCGAGTCTGACATGGCTCCAGCAACTCTCACTCTGTGGGTTCTGTCTTTGAGCCAGTTTGAGACCTATCTTGTGACATAGGGGTTTATATTTAAGCTGGATAGCTTATCTATGATACCTGAGTGGGGTATTGTGTCAAATGCCTTTGCAAGGTCCAGATAGGCTGTGTGGACTACCTTCCCTTCATCTATGGCTTTGATGACTGTTTCAAAGAAGTCAACCAGGTTCAAAAGGCAGGATCTGCCCTTGACAAAGCCGAACTGGGTAGGATCTAGTGTCTGTAGGTCCCCAATGTCTTTGTTTATGAGCTCCATGATGATCCTCTCCATAGCCTTGCAGACTAAGCTAGTCAGGCTTATGGGGCAATAGTTTCCAGGGTCCGTAGAGGCTCCACCTTTGTGGAGTGGGACCACTGTTGCTGTACACCATTCTGTGGGCACATATCCTGTAGTGAGGCTGAGATTGTATAGCTGTTTTATTTGAGGGATTAGTTCCTCTTGGAGTTAATGTAGGATACAACCTGGGATGCCATCTGGTCCCATGGAAGCAGTGTTTTTTGCTTTGGAGAGGGCAGCCTTCACCTGAGCATCTGAGATGTTTGGGAGGCAGACCTCTGCCGGGATAGATACTTGCTCTTTTGGGGGGAGAAGTTTGCACTGAACCTGTCTGCCAGGATATTGGCGATGTCTGTGGGTTCAGTGTATTTTTTGTTGTTTAGAATCAACTCAGAACAAGTCTGGGAGTTGCATCCCAGGTTTCTAACATAACTGAAAAAAGCCTTATGATTGTCTTTGGTGTCCTGTGCAATTTTTCTCTTGAAGCTGGCCTTGGAGGATTTTATGAGGGATTGTAATTTTTTGCTAGTACTGATCAGAGATGCCTTCCCTATTAGGGATTTTGCTCTATCATGTAGTAGCTTCCTCCTTCTGTTGTACAGTTTATTTATGGCAGGGGTCCACCAGACTGGACGCCTGCCTTTGGATGATTGGGTCTTGGTTTTGTTTGGGATAGCATGATCCACGCATTCCTGGAGATGTCCATAGAATGCATTTATATAGGATTCTGCAGTTTGGGCCATAGTTTCCACTGGCCCTGGGGCCTTGAAGGATTCCACTTCAGTTTTGAGAAGTGAGAAGTTCGCTTTTGAGAAGTTTTTCACTGTGGTTTTCTGGGCTGGGGGTGGGGTCGGGATGTGGACATCCAGTGAAATTAATTTATGGTCTTATCTTACCAATGAGGGATATACTTCTGGTGTGGAGCATAGAGTCCCCATGTTGGTAATGATCAGGTCTAGTATGTTGTCCTCTCTTGTGGGAGTGGTGACTAGTTGTTCCATAGCATTTGAGTTTATAATTTCCAGGAATCTTTGGGCTAAGGTGCTGGGGCTTGAGTAGTGCTCCCAGTCAATGTTTGGGTAGTTGAAGTCACCCAATATAATGGTGTTCGGAGAGTTCTTCATGTTCTCCAATGTTTTCAGGAATTCCGAGTGGGATTCCTGACTTTGAGAGGGTTGTCTGTAGGATGCTATAAACTGAAAAGCAGTCTTGCCCACTGTTAGTTGCACATGGATGGTCTCCGATACTTCGTGCAATGCCACTAACCTGGAGGTGTGGATATCCTCGATAAATATGGAAACTCCCCCTCCTTTTGTAGTTTGGTCCGGGTTTTGGGGCCGAAAAGCATGATATGAGATATAGCCTGGTAGTGCTGGGGTGCTCTCTGGAGCCTTGAACCAGGTTTCTGTCACTGCACAGATATCGATGTTCTCCATACTGAGGAGAGCTTCGAGTGTGTGCATCTTGAGGTTAAGACTTCTGGCATTTAGCAGCATTACCCTTAGTTTCTTGTTCCTTGTGCTGTCTATGGGGGTGGGTTTGACTTTTGAGCCTTGCCTAAAAAAGGCACTATGGGGGTGGCAAGAGCCTTTGCCAATATCCGAAAGCCCAGTGGTGACAGGTGCAAGCCATCCCTAGCAAAGCAACGTGGCTGCAGTTTGTTGTATGTAAAAGTTTGTTTTACTGCAAAGTTTTTTTTTCTTGGAGTTCTAAAATTTGTTCGCTAGTGTCAGTTAGGAAACATTCATTTTCCATTCATTGATTGAATATGAATTAGATATTGCTAATTACTGGGAGGAGTTGCGAAACAGTTTTCTTATCTAAGGCATTTACTTACATTCCTCTTGAGGTACAAGAGCTCTGAGTTTAAAATTGCTGATTGACGACCTTCATTTTTGGATTTTTTTCCATTCACCCACTTAGTTGTTGTTGTGCTTTTAAACTTGGCGTCTTTTTAGCTACCCACCCCTACTGTAAATTACAGTTTGCAAGCCCCTCCCAGTGCTATTTCTAGTGGATACTGATAGCTCAAACTGATAAGGCACTCCCATTAGACTCTTAAAGGTCTAGTTAGCCTCTGTTTCGTATAATCCCATTTCAACTAGTGTTGTTGTTCTTCTTTCGGCTTTTTCCCGGTTAGAGGTCGCCACAGCGGAACTCCGGTCCACTAATGATTGGCAGTAGATTTTTACGGTGCTGAGGTGTCAGCTTGACAGACAACCTTCAAGGAAGCCACGCCCATTCTGCACATGTCTTTCGAATGCCATTCAACAGCGGGGAGGACATGCAGACTCCACACAGAAGGCGCTCTAGCAGAGAATCGAATGGGAGAACCTCTTGCTTTGAGGCGACAACACTACCGCTGCACCACCGCGGCTTCCCATTTCAACTAGTATATTCAGCGTGTTAATCTGAACTGTGTATTGTTCTTTTATGCATTTTTCCTTGTTTTAACTAAAAGCCAACTTTTGCATTTTTAGCTTGGTCTGAGATCATAGAATTGTAATATCATTCACAGTAGTGGAAAAATGGTGAATTCCTGCAGGATCTGATCCGCATTTATTACATTTCTACTGCATTTTTCCTGCTTGCATTTTACGTGCTCTGGGGACTTGACTCTGTGTTAGACTGAATTAACAACAGGTACACAGACTGATGCTGCACAACTGTATATTCTTATTCATTTATTTATTTACTGACATTTGTTGACTGGGAAAGTCCACTGGGTCAGAAACCCATTTTCAGCAGAGGCCCGGGGAGAAAAGCTCCATAGTTAAATGAAGTATTGTACAATAATTATACAAGAATAAGTATAACAACAGAATAATGTTACAGAGATGCTTGTAGATTCTCAGTGATTTACATTCAATTTAGAAGAATAAGTACAAAACAAATATAATGTTGCAGAGATGCATGTAGATTCTCAGTGATATACATACACGTTCAATCAGAATAATAGTACTGAAACTTTAATAAAGTATATCAGACTTTCAATCCACATGAGTAGTCAAGAAAACATAGTAAAAACTGATACATTTCATAGGTTGGAGAAATAAATGATTCAGTTGAGAAACAGCAGATATCACAGTGGGTTAAGGCAGATTTCTAGTATAATATGTTTGTGAAATTAAGGGGGCTTACACTGTATTTCACAGGTACAGCTAGGATTGTTTAAAAAGTGGGTTTTGAGGGTGGTTTTAAAGGCCTTAATTGAGTCAAGCTGAGTAATTAAAGAAGGGAGGTTACTCCACAGTCTGGCAATGCTATATGAATATAAGCATTGTCCTGCTCTTGTATTGGGTCTGGCTACATTTAAAAAGGTTTTATCTGAGGAGCGGAGGGTTTGAGTAGGTGTGTGTGTCTGCAAGACAGTGTGTAGTGCAGGACAGCTGTCAGTTTGGAAAATTAGCTTATGAGCAAATGTTAATTGAGTGTAGTAGAGATGGTGTTGAAATTCTAGCCAGGACAGGTTTGAGATAGTATTGCAGTGGTGTGTGAGGTTGGGCACGTTGGAGGCAAATTTTTCTATTATATAGTAGCACGACTGCAACTTATTACAAGGGATCCATGGAGGTGGGTGAAAATGGGGCTACCATACAAGAGGGATGGAATAAGTAAAGTAACTAGTTTTAACTGAGTTTGTTTATCTACGTAAAGTTTATGACAGTATAGTTTGCCCAGTTTTAAGTGTTTTTTTTCACTGTGTTGAGTATGTGCTTTTCAAAGGATAGTTGGAAAGATCATGGGCATTGCCACCTTTGTGTAGTGAGGTTATGATGGATTTTTTTCCATAGTTGGGGGCAGATAAGATTCAGTGATAGAATGATTGATAAGAATACTAACAGGGTAAGCTATAGCTCTGGCCGCAAGCTGTAGGTATTCAGGTGGTACGTTATCAGCAGAGAGTATGCAGTGCTTTAGTTTGGTTAGCAATTTTAGAATTAGGGATGTAGGTACGGGTTGTAGTGAGAAGGGTGAGTTGGGTGGAATACTATTAGAGGGAGCTATAGTATGTACAGAGGTAGATACAGGGTCTATTTGTAATATATTCATGGAATTAGGGTTAATTTTTGAGGATGAGTCCTTGACTAGTTTTTGGATGATTTCAATGAAGTGGGAGTTAAATATTTGTGCTATCTGGTATGGATCTTTGTCAGGAGAGGGTGCTGAGTTTTGGATGTTACCTGGGTTATGAAGGGAGGATACAAGAAAACGGAAACAAGTGCACAAAAGCAAGACTTCACCAAACAAAAACACTTGTGTAGGAAATAAGGCACCAATTTCTTCTTTTATGATAATTTAATAATCCACAGCAACACAGCAACACTACAACCACAGGAACCAACCAAAGAACAAAGGTCATTAACGCTGTATCTCACCACTGCGTTTTCATTTAGATCACTTCCTCGGATGTGACTGAATCACACATCCGAAGAAGTGATCTAAACGAAAACGCAGTGGTGAGATACAGCGTTAATGACCTTTGTTCTTTGGCTGGTTCCTGTGGTTGTAGTGTTGCTGTGGATTATTAAATTATCGTAAAAGAAGAAATTGGTGCCTTATTTCCTCCACAAGTGTTTTTGTTTTATGAAGGGAGGATACAGATTTCCAGAATTTTTTTTTGATTATTATTTTGGGAGGTTAGTTGTGAGGAGAAATAGTTTTTCTTATCAGTTATGATAATTTTTTTGCAGCATTTCTAAGTTTTTTTTATAGTTTTACTCATTTTGTATAGTTCCACAGTTTGTCCAGATTTTCCAGGATTGGTCCCTAGACTGGAGGGTTTGTTTGGTATGCTTAGGTAACCAGGGGACATAGTTAGATTTTGTACATCTTGTACAAAGCAGAGCTAGGCTGTTTAGTGTGCCAAGAAAATGTTATTAAAATGGTAAACAGCATACTCTAAGGGCACTGATTTTAATGGGGACCATTTTTGAACTTATAGGGTAGTGATAAATATGTTTTGGTTAAAGTGGGAGAGGTTTCTGATTTGTTGTTTATGTTTTGGGGATGTGTAGTTGGGTTCTATGAGTGTATGCAGGTAGGTGGTCACTTAGAGTGTTTGGGATGGTGCCTGTATTGGTGTAGTAGTGGGGTGGGATACAAGAATCTAATCTAGTGTAGCTTCAGCACTGGTGTTTAGGGCATGTGTGGGCTCTGTGGCAATTTGTGTTAAACTATGGAGATTAATGCTAGTGTTTGGACCTTTGGATGTTAGGGTTTGTCACTTGATGTTAGTATCACCTAGAATAATAGTTTCTTGGGAGATATTTTGGTTAATCCAACATAGAAAATATTCTAAGTGGGGATGTTTTGACCGAGGGAATATAGACGGTGATAATACAGAGTTGTTTGTTAGGGTTTATATGGAGGGATGTTATAAGGATTTCCATATTACTGAAAGTTGGGACTGTTTTGGATGTTTATTTATTGTTAAGGAGTCCTTATTGATTAAGGCTACACCTCCCTCTTTTTTGTGGTGTCTGTCATTATGAAGAATGGTATAACCTGGTGGATGAATTTCTGAGTCAGATATGTGTTTTAAGCCAGGTTTCAGTTATTGCTACAATGTCTGGTGAATGGTGACGTAGCCAGTAGTGGAATTTTTGTTAGAGGCTTCGTGCATTAATAGTTACAAAGTATAAATCATGGGCTTTAGGGGTAGTAGTGTATTTTGGCAGGTTATTTGGTTCTGGATTGGGGTGAACATCTCCACATTGAGGTATTAATAGGAGGAGATGTAGTAGGGTGTATGGTGGATGTGATTTTAGTAAAGATAGTTGTGGGTAATGCTGGGTTACTTTCAGTTTAATATGAATGGGGGTGAGGCATGGTTTGGCTAAACATGGGGTATTGTTTACTAATAGGGAAGGTGAGATGTTGGAGTAACTGGTTAAATTATGTTTTAGGTGAGTAGCTAGTGTTGTGGATGTTGGAGGAGATATTTTTATTGTAAAGTGTGTGGAGGTGGAGAGGGATAATAGTTGTAGTGAAGTAAGGGTTTGTAGGAGCAACAAAAGTTTTAGTATGTGGTACATAATGGGATTGTAGAGATTGGGAAATAGTTGTAATTGCTTAGGTAGGAAGTGGGGATGTTGTGTTAATGGAGAGCAAGTGGTAGAAAAGGGGAGGGGGTGTTAAAGATGTTTGGAATGGGATTGGTCAGGTGGTGGAAAAGGGGCAGAAGGAAGTATAAATCTAATGAAAGTGGGGATGGGTGGGAATGGGGGTGGGGGAGCTGAGTGAGCTTGGAGCGAAGCAGAGGGTGAACAGTGTGTTGGACCAGGATCCTGAAAGTTTCTGCGATTAACAAAAACAATCATGTAAGTAAAAGTTTTCTCGGGAGGCAAGACTAGAGGAGAAATAGGTATATACTTTGGTTTGACTATGTTATGGTGTTCACTTTTCTACAGGGGTTGCAGCATCAGGAGATGACATTATGTAGAGGGAGGGAGGAAGGGAGAAAAAGTTGTACACTCTCTAGCTAGGTGTGCATGCCACTTACACTAGTGAAATACTATAGAATGGCACCCTTATATTGTACTCAACATAATTTCAGGTTAAATGTAAGAATAGTACAGTAACAATTAACATACATTAAAATCCCAAGACAGAAATGGACTTCTAGGCAGTGTTCTTGTTTTTATGATTTTTGTTTTAGGCCAGGAGGTTATGTCTTGGGGGGATGCCGCCCATAGTTTCAGGAGAGCAAGTGGCTAATGTTAACTGAAGGAAGGAATGAGAGAAAAAATGTTCAAGTAAAGATTAGGTGGGAAAGAGTTATATGAAAGTAAGGATTGTCCACTGGCAGCAGTTATTCTTAAAACAATACAGCAGTAGTGGAAAAATGCATTACTCAAAAAAAAAAAAAAGACTCTACAGCATATAGTACATAAACACAATCAGAGGTTGCAGCTCTAAAACCAGACACAACAGTGGTAGAAAATATACATTTTGCAAAAAAAACCACAGTATGTGATGCTTTACAACATAGTCAGGAGTTGCAGTGCACATAATACATATTACAAACAAACGGCAGTCAGACGGATATAAGCTTTAACCAATGTCTACCAAATGCGCAAGGAATTAAAAAATGATCCGTGCGTTAAATGCTGTCTGGTAACAGTATTATCATGAACACTACTGCAGTTCTATGATTTTTTTAACATGGGCTTCAAATAGGGAAAGTGAAAAAAGTGTATATTCTTTTCTGTCTTAACAGGAGCTGTTTGGAACAGCCAGGTGTGTACTATGCGCTAACGAAAGCACTATATTAGACCCATTAGTATGCTATAGAGACTCTACATTTCAAACATGGATGAATATAGCTAGATTATTACACAGTAGCAATAATGGGAGGCAAAGGCTGGTTGTAATGCTATCTCAGCCAGCAGGAAACTTTAAAATAGTGTGGCTATTTACATTACCCAAGCTAGTTCACATTGCAGATAGTAAAATACAATAGAAAGTAAAGCTGCAGTGCATGAGAAACTATCAATATCACTTTCCTACACCAGAAAAATTTCAGATAACAGGCAACTTTTGCTTAACACAAAATAGACATGTAAAATCAAGGCAAAACTTGCATGGTGAGCACACCACGCTAGAAGATAAGTGGAAGAAATGACCACGATCCAGGAAGATTGAAAATGGCACTAAAAAGTATTAGAATAATTTAAGAATTCTGAATTGCAGTGATTGGGGGGACAGGCTCAGAAAGTTAGACAATGGAGATCTGGACCTTTAGGAATGGTCTGGACCAGGATCCCAAAAGTTGCTGCGATTAACAAAAATAATCAGGTAAGTAAAAGTTTTCTTGGGAAGCAAGACTAGAGGAGAAATAGGTATATATTTTGGTTTGACTAGTTTATGGTGTTCACTTTTCTACAGGGGTTGCAGCATCAGTAGATGACATTATATGGAGGGAGGGAGGAAGGGAGAAATAGTTGTAGACTTTCTAGCTTCGTGTGCATGTCACTTACACTAGGGAATTACTGTAGAATGATACCCTTATATTGTACTCTTAACATAATTTGAGGTTAAATGTAAGAATAGTACAGTAACAATTAACATACCTTAAGGTCTCAAGGCAGAAATGGACATCCAGGCAGTGTTCTTGTTTATCCTTTATGTTTTAGGCCAGGAGGTTATGTCTTTGTGGGGGGGGGGGTCACCTGTAGCTTCAGGACAGCAAGTGTCTAATGTTAAAGTCCCAAGGCAGAAATGGACACCCGGGCAGTGTTGTTTATATCCTTTATGTTTTAGGCCAGGAGGTTATGGCATAGGGGGAGGTCACCTGTAGCATCAGGAGGGTGAGTGGCTAATGTTAACTGAAACATTCTGCAGCTGCCTGGTGCAATTGTAATAGATTCTGATGCTACAGCAGCCTTCTACCTTGATGATTATTTTTCAAACGACCCTCAAAGACCTACCAAGCACCCATGGAACAAAACATGATCATTATCCCTAATATATTACATTTGTTATGCTGTAAATTTTATTGAAACAAGAGGATACAAGCAATACTTTCAAGATTTTTTGCATTTTCTTTAGAACACAAATCACTGTAGGTTACACTGCACTTCCTCATCTGTCTCAGATTACAAAATGTCTGCCAAATAGCCATTTACAGTCACTTTTATATAGTTTGAAAACATTGTCCTCAATGAAACATTATTTTCCTATATTGAAGCATTCCTTGTCACCATCATTCTCTCATCCAGAAAAAGAATTGTTTCTTCAGCGGGCTGAAATGTTCTTTCATTGACAGGATCGTTTGTAGCTTTTTCTGCTGGGTTAACCATTTCCCTTTAGCATGTTCGCTCCCTTGAATATCTGTACACATTCAACTGTTTAGGGTATTTCAACAAGCCTCTATTGTTAATGCCATTTGTTACAAAAATATTCAGAAGTATAATAATTTTTGTTTCACACAGACAAATTCTGTTCAGCTAATCATGTTTACTGCATATTTCTTTTCTGTACTTGCAGATGCTGTGTTCTAAAAATATCAACTATTACTATGATAGAAAGCAGTTTTACCAAATCTTTGTTACTGTGAAAAAAAAAAAAAACAGTTCTACCACAGTGTATATAGGTTTCTATCAAATACATGTTATTACTATTAAGAAAACCAGTTTTTACTTTATGTAATTCTATCACTCTAGTCTCGTAGCGTCACTTACAATAGTGAGAGTATCGGGAATTGCTGCAGGATCTGAGCTTCACTTATTACATTTCTACTGCATTTGTTCTGT
>NC_056729.1:1873878589-1873888589 GCF_019279795.1 Protopterus annectens | reverse complement strand
TCCAAGGCTGGGTGTCATGACCTGCATGAAGTCTTTTTCATCTTGAGAGGTCTCATCCCTGAGGTGCAGTTCCAATAGTAGATTGTCAGTGTTTTTAAAGCTTCATTGTACCTGGTTGATGTTGACCTCTTTGTAGAACTGGTTAACTGTGAGGGATGCTTCAAGTGTTTGGATATATCTCTCCTGCTCCATCACTACTATCCCAGATCCCTTGTCAGCCTTCATGATTCATAGGGATTTGTCCTGACTCAGTTCCTTCTAAGCCTGTCTTTCTTCCCTGTTCAGGTTGTGTCACTTTGCCAAGGGCTTATCAGAAAGGTGTTTCCTGATATCCCTTTCGGAGGTACTCGCAAAGAGGCTCAGTGTGTTGGAGAGTGCAGGAGTGTACAGGCTCTTCATGGTAAGGGGTCTGTCGTTATCCTCTGAGCTTTCCTCATCTTCTTCCTCTTCATGTTGTTGTATATCTAATTTTAGTTGTAACTTTCTCAGGTAGCACTTGAGGTCCAAGATAACATCCACCATGTTGGCTCTCTGTGCTGGGATGATAGAAAAGCCTTTCTTCAGTACCTCATAATGGCTTTCCAAGAAACCTCGTGTGATGAGGTTAAAGATGTCACCTACCCCCGCTGGATACCTCAAGTCAGTGCTATCAGGTGCTGGTATCAGTGAATGGGGAGGGTGATCAGGGGGGGTCCATCCCAGTAATACTACTAGTGTATCCCGTTCCCTCTCCTCCTTCCCCTGCGATTGTTGTTCCCTCTCCTTCTATCAGTATTGTTGGTGTTGTGGTTCCAGTTTTGTTCATTATCCCCAGATCTGAACCTGGTATAAGTCCTGGTTCTGGTTGTGAGTCCTACTGAAAATAGAAAAACATTGTTGTTGCTACTTGTGTTGTTGTTGGAAGACTGGTTGTTCAGTGGTGGGGTCTGATAAACCCCTCCTTGATTGATCACACTGTCCAGTGTCCTGTGGTTTGTGTTGTTTTTCTCCTCATTGTTGTCATGGTGGTCACGTTCACTGGTGTTTGAATCTCCACGTGTCAGCTGATTCTAGAGAGGTGTTTGTGGTCTTGGCTGTCCCCTAGGAGGAGTATGTACCCTCATCTGGGAACTACTCCCTGCTAGTGGGCTGGATGTGATGAGGAGTCTATCTACCTCAGTTGTGTTGGGTCCATTTGTGGGTTCTTGTAATTCTATCATAGGCCTTAGGTCAGTTGCGGATAATGGGTTGGTTGTGGGATATCTGTGTGGTCTTCTCTGTGTGTCTAAGGTGAATGTGGCTCTGATCGGGTATGCTTTTCCTTCCTCATATTGTTTAATGTCCCTAAGCAGTTTGCTTTTCTTGCGTTCAATCAGTGTCACCATATGCCTAGTAATTTTGTGTGGTACATTGTTTCACATTTCCGCAAAGTCAATAAATGTGGGATCCTGCAGGATGCATGTTTGCAGATCATCTATTTGAGACTTGTAGGTGGCCATACTCTCAGTATTGCTTTGGATGAGGGCTTTGATAGCTGTTAGCCCAGACACATTATATAGGTTCATAGATTCATAGGTTCGTACTAGGCTATCTGCCCTAGGGCATTTATAAGCCTAGCCAGAGTGTGTGTGGCTTTCACCACCCCTTAGGATGAGAATACTACTCCCATTTAGGGTTTAGTTTGCTGTGCCTCTGTCTAGTAGTGACACAGAGATGACCCCCGGGGTAAACCTACGATCTCCCATACACTCATCAAGATTTCTCTTGAATAGAGTTAGTGAGCGGCTCTGCCTAACATGGATTGGGATTCTGTTCCAGAGTGTAGGGAGCCTCTGGGTTATGAATCTGTCCCTCCAGCACGTCCTATTTATTTCTGTTTTGAGGTTTAAGTCTTTTGCTCTCGTGGCTCTGATGGATTTGGATTTTCTGAGATGGAGCATGTCCATTAATTCCGGACTGGACATGGCCTTGTACGTCAGGCACAGGTCACCTCTGAGTAGGCGGTATGCGACTGAATAGAGCTGGAGTTTTTTCAGTCGGGCAGCATATGACATATGTTTAAGACCCTTTATCCTCTTGGTGAGGAACTTTTGGGGTCTTTCCAACTGCTGCAGGTGTTGGGTAAGATACATCCCAAATGGGGCATTGTACTCAATCATTGGCCTGATAAGAGAAGAGTACAGGGGCACAATGACCTCTCTTGATCTAGATGTGAAACCCTTCATTATAAGGTGGGCAATATTGAAGGTCTTCCTAACCACTTTGGCAATGTGAGTGTCAAATGAGAGATTACTGTCAACCTGGGTCCATAGGTCCCTGATTACCGCTTCCGTACTTAATGGATTACCACCTATGTGGTAATTTGTGGGTACCTTGTTTTTCCCAAAGGGTATGACTATATTTTGACCAGTTCTTTGTGAAGCTGAGAGTTTGGAGTGGTCCTGTTAGGAAATTTGTTAAATCTGAGACCCTGTGGGACTATATCCAGCTCTAAACACCTTTCCTGATAGACGTTGTCATGCTCCAGGTTTTTGTAGGTTTTAATCAGTCTCTCAAATCTGGTAATCAGAGACCTGGTGCTCTGTGAGACCTCCTCTGCTTTGACTGTACTCCATTTGTACTGTTGTATTTTGGACCGGTTAACGAAAGGGATTAATTTCCGTTTGTGTGAGTATCAGGTCTAGAGCCTGTGTGGTCCTTATTTCTGTCCCAATTCTGTTGTTAATTGTGGCCCTGGGTCCGGAGTGGTCTGGGGGTTCAGTGTGGTCCTTGGTGATCCTTTCATTTGTAGGTATTAAAGGTCTGCTGTTTAGGTCCTCAAAGAGATCCTGTGCCAAATGAATTCCTTCTGATAATTTTGTAAGAACTGTTGTTGGATCATTTGGTGTCTTGTTCCTGGTTGCTTCTGTCTTCAGTTGGCTACTAGAGCCTGAGTTGGGTGCTATGTTTACTGCCATACTATCACATGGAGTAAAAGACTAATAAGTAAAATTAACTGCACTCAAACATCGAACGAAGAGAAGAAATTTTAACTAAGAAATGAACTTCGTGACAATAACAGCATTCAAAGAATAGTAAATCACACCAACAACTCTTGTAGTACTTTAGCACTTTCATCTTATTTATAATCAAGATTTCTTCAGAAAGACCTGTTTCATAACTGTGAGCAACCATTTTCACTTCATTTAAATACATTAGTTCTAGCAGGCCATTTAAATTAAAAACAGTTCCTTTCCAATGGTAACGTGTGAACAGGCAGGGTGCTGTGTGTATTTTCATTAACATTACAATCGCAGTTACATTACGTAAATTAGTCAGACAGTAATAGCCTTGTGGTGCTGTGTGCATACTAATAGGGATCGTGTGCAAAACAAAAAATATTAAAAAATATGGGGGAACTGGGAAGGATGAGAGTCATGCTGTGATAATTCTAATATTAACACCCAGATTGGTTCATCCCTGACAGGACACCCAGAAATTACGTATAGTTACTTTGTGTAACTTATGAGTCCATGCCTCCAAAGGTAAGTAAAGAAGGGCACAGACGAAGGTGGAGGAGTCAGGTAGAGAGTCCTACTATGCTTGGGTATCAGTGTTTGTGTGTAGAGAAATGTGTGGGTATGCCACCTGAGTGGGAGGAATGTGGTGTGGACTTGAGGGGGTGCTGTTTGGGAGCCGTCCATGACATGGAGTGTGGAGCCGGGGTTTGATGGGTAGGAGAATATAAATAACAAAGAGTCCCAGAAGACTGGGTCAGTGCGGATAGTACCACCTGTGGTCTGATTCGGATGGTACCACCCATTGAATGGCTGCTGGTTTGGATGGTACCACCCCTTGAATGGCTGTGTGAAAAGTGAGACCTGGGGGTCGTAGGTGGGGTTAGCAGGGGCTAGCTTGGTGACTGGGCGTGTGTGTTTAGGGGGTAGGGGGGCGGCAAAAGTCAGAGAGAGAGGAAACCCATTATATTGACTTGCACAGTTGTAAATCCATAAACACATCAAATCCAGTTGCACAATTCTTCAAACCCTATCACATTTCAATCTCTATACCTTCCAAGTGCACATTTGATGTCCAGGCTTATGTTGAGTAAGGGAGAGAGGGAACACAATAAATCTGCTTGCACAATTGTTAAACTTTCAACCCCTATCACATTACAATCTCTATACCATTTAAGTGTACATTTAATGTTCAGCATTTCGTTTAGACCTGAATAGACATCAGCTCTCAGCTCTATCTGCCATTTTAATTCCTGGACCTGCAGGAATGTGCCCATGTCCCCTACAAACTCTGTTATTTTTTCCAGCACTGTGACTTTGAATCCTGTGAAGTTTGGGCAAATAGCACTGTGTTTAGTCAAGGCATTCAAACCGTCCTGTTTGCATATTGCTGCAGTGTGTTCTTTGATATGGTTACTGAGCTTTCTGTTCATTTTGCCGGTATAGAAATTCCAGCAATGTTCACAGAAAGCACAGTAGACTACATTTGTTGTGTTGCAGTCATAGTGGTCATGTAGATGGACAGTTCTGTTGCAGTGCGGGAAGGTGATGCTGTTGTCTTTTCGTATGTGTACACAGGTGAAATACTTGCCACAGTCAGACATTCCAGGTTCTGTCGATACTTCTTTCTGTGGGGATGGGCTTTTATTCCTCTCGAACGCACCACCTCGTTCCTAAAAATAAGTCTGGATAACGGGATAAATTGTCCTTTTACAATATTCTTTTTCATGAAATGGGGATGCTGGCTGCTGAATTCTAGATAGTTATTTCGGTAAGTGGGCTTGCGGTAGATGTTGGAGTCAAACTGTCCTCTTTCTGGGTCTATAGTATGGTGGATATCCAGGAATTGAGTGGTGGTTCCGATATGCCCTGCCTTGAGGGTCAAGAAGTGCAGACTCTGGAAAAGGGTTTTCAGAAAATTGCTCAGAGAAAGTCTGTCCCTCTTCCAGACAAAAAAGACATCATCAGTATAATGCCTGTACATTATGGTGTTGTTGAACCCGGGCAGTGATTCAACCTTATCCATTTCCCAGGCACTGAGGACTAAGTTTGCATATGCCGGGGCCATTTTGGACCCCATGGCTACCCCTTTCTGTTGGTGGTAAATCTTCCCGTTGAATTCAAAGAAGTTATTTGTTAATACTGCTTCTGTTCACCTGCATACAGTATTAATCTTAGACCCACTTAGGTTGGAGTGCCTGTTCAGGTACTGTCTGGTGAGGGTCAGCCTTTGGCATGGGGGATGTTTGTGTAGAGTGCTTCTACACCTAGGGTGACCAGCAAATATTCCCCTCCATCCAGCCTTAGTTTGGAGATGGCATTTAGAAAAGCCCAGGAGTCCCTGGTGTATTATTTGTTGTTCTGTACAATGGGGTTGAGGATGTGGTCTACGTATTGTGAAATCTTTTCTGTTTTTGTCCTTCTGTTCGATACCACATGGCAGAAATGTGGATTTTCAGGGTTTTTATGAACCTTGGGGATTGCAAACAATTTTCCAAGGCTGGGCGTCATGACCTGCAGGAAGTCTTTTTTGTCTTGAGAGATCTCATCCCTGAGGTACAGTTCCAATAGTAGGTCTCTCCTGCTCCATCACTACTATCCCAGATCCCTTGTCAGCCTTCATGATTCGTAGGGATTTGTCCTGACTCATTTCCTTCCAAGCCTGTCTTTTTTTCCTGTTCAGGTTGTGCCACTTTGTCGTGGGCTTATCACAAAGGAGTTTCCTGATATCCCTTTTGCAGGTACTCGCAAAGAGGCTCAGTGGGTTGGAGAGTGCAGGAGTATACAGGGTCTTCATGGTAAGGGGTCTGTCATTATTTATTTATTTTATTTATTTATTTGCAGTTGTTTAACCAGGATAGTCCATTGGGCCTAAAGAACCCATTTTCAATGGAGTCCTGGGGAGAAAAGCTCCACATACAGATTATACAAAGATTCAGTTCCACACATAGATTACATGAAGATTACAGAGATTAACATTGTACAATTTCTGGTTATAAGACAGATTAAACCTATTTCAATCAAAAGTAATAAAAGCAGAAATATTAAAAATAGAATGTGTTTTTTTTTCTCCTAGTGGGATTAAGGATAGGTAGTTAGATGCAGTAGGCTAAGAGATTGCTAGGTACAAGTAAGGAGTTGTATACTACAAGCAAGCATGAATTTGCTAGCTGGGATTTGTGAGAAGGAGAAGAGAAAAAAAGAGCTGAGAGTAGGTTATGAAGGATGGGAGCAGGAGCATTCCCATGTGGATGTTAGATGAGAGTGAAGTGATTTTTTAAAGTATGGGAGGCTAGCAATTGTACGAATGGAGGGGGGAAGGGAGTTCCATAAGCGTGCTAGTGAGAAGGACAGGAGGTTTTGTCCTGGGGGGTGGTGGGGTCTGTAAACCTCAATAAGGTTTTGATTGTTTGATCTTAGAAGTCTTTGGGTGTGGTGCATTTTAAATGTAGTTGAGAGGGAGGGACAGAGGTATGGCTGGAATATGAGTTTATGAGCATAGGTGAGCTGAGTATAGGAGAGGTAGTTGGGAAGTTCTAGCCAGTTGAGTTTGTGGAGAGGTTCACAGTGATGGGTTGATGATTTGTTGCTGGTGGCGAATCTGGCTATTTTATTGTAGCAAGAGGACAGTTTGGTTTTGACAGATGGTTGTAGGTTTGTTAGAAGAGGGGCACCATAGAGAAGGGAGGGAAGGAGAAATGTGGTAGAAAGAGTATGTTTTGTAGTTGAGGTGAGGAATGGACAGTGACTACTATGAAAACAAGATGTTGGAATTATTAGACAATGAGTCATATGAAGTTATAACTACACAAATGGCACAGAATATGCAAGACAATATAATTCGAAGTCTACATGAATGTAAATGTATGGGCTATATCACTGAAGATCTATACAAATATTTCCTAGTGGAATCACCCTTAATTTCAACAATAACAGGGTTATCTAAGGTCCATAAGAATCCACATGCACCAGATATGAGACCTGTGGTGGCTGGAGCTGGATGGCTCACCGAACCTGTCTCCATTTATTTAGAACATGAACTCAGAACATTTCTTAATGAACATGATCCAGTGTTAAGAGATACGGAACAATTCTTAAGGGAGTTATATCTGAGAATGATTGAAATCCCCAATTTTGAAAATATTGTGTTTGTAACAATGGATGTTGTATCTTTGTTTACATGCATTCCCAATGAAGAGGGACTTGTATACTTGGGATGGTTTCTTAAAGAGATTATGAAATGTGATGATAAAAGGGCTGACTTGCTCTGCCTATTGATGGAGTTAGTTCTGGAAAATAATATCTTTTTATTCCAGGATGTCTGCTATAGACAAACAAGTGGCGTAGCTATGGGTACTAGTTGTGCCAATAGCTACGCCAACTTGGTAATGGCCACTTTTGAAAAAAAGTTCATAATGGGTGACCCACATATCATATTTTTTAAAAGGTTTGTGGATGACCTGTTTTTTGTTTGGAGGGGCTCTGTTGCATCATTATATGAGTTCTATCACAAGCTAAATAATAGCAGTACCTTTCTGAAATTTACCATGAAATATTCATATGATAACATCGATTATTTAGATGTAAATGTGTTCATGGACAAAGGGAGAGTGAATACCAAGGTCCATCGAAAAACATGCTATAAACCTTCATATCTATACAGAGATAGCATGCATAGTCCCCATATATTTAACAACATAGTCAAAGGGCAGGCTATGCGTGTATCAAGACTATCTAGCATAGAACATTTGTTCAATGATGAATTAATGCAGCTAGAGAGAGGTTTAATGGGACGTGGCTATTCAGCACAGGAAATTCATAGGGTATATACAAGGATGAACCAATTAAGGATTGACAGGGCACAGACATATTTTTCTGGTGCAGCTAGAACAACACAGGATGCAAAACGGAAATGTGAATATGAATCCTTTATAGTTCCGTTTGGTCATAATATAGATGTAGTGAAGGAAGCGGTTAGCAGGAACTGGAATATCTTGATTACAGATGAGCGGGTGAGAGATATGGTTGGGGAACAACCAAGGTTCACATATAGTAACCTACAATGCTTGAAACAGATGTTATGCCACAGTCGAGTTCATGATCTCACATTCTCTACCACTTCAATCTCCCTTATGAGGACGAGTAAGTGTGGGACATGCCCCCAATGTGACTCTATTGATGAGTCGCATTATTTTAGACACCCGGACACAGCCAAACTCTGGGAGATTAGAGTCCCCTCTGATTGCAGCAGTAGGAATGTAGTATATGTTGCACATTGTGTACAATGTTTCCATTTTTATGTGGGAAGATTTAACAGGTCCCTAAGAGAACGCATTAGGGACCTTAGATACTGTCTGAACAGAGGGGATGAATATAGTGCATTGGCAAAACACTCGCTAAGATATGGTTCCTTGCACTCATTTGTATTTCAGGTTCTGCACGTAGAGAAACCATCGGTACGGATGGGGGATTTGATAAATAGAACTGAAGAGTGTGAGTTAGCATGGATTTTGAGGCTTGGGGCCCATAGAGGACGGGGATTAAATGAGATAGTATCACTGAAACCCCACCTTAAAGGTAGGAGGGTAAAGTAAAAAAATTTTTAGTACGATAGAATTATATGAGTATAGAATATAGAGTACATATGCAAATGTTTTATTAATTACTATTTTTAGCATGTTTTTAAGTATATGTAAGAATTTTTATAGACTCATACAATGGTTTGTAATATATTTATTGAATCCATTATACATTAGTTTGCATAAGCATATTTTGTAATATTTTATACATATATCTATACATTAGTTTTAGTATCTTCAAAGTCTGAATGATATGTATTAGTATCATGATGTGGTTTTATTAGCTTTGTTTTGCTTACACAGTTTTTAGCGAATATGTACTGATGATAATATTATAAGTACAATGTTTACTGTGGTAGCTATGTCACCTCACTTCCTGTTGGTTTTTGAATAGAGGAAGTGAGAATGATACTAGCATGAATACAATGTTCATTGCAGTTATCATGATACATCACTTCCTGTTGGTCTTTGATACAGGAAGTGATGTTCATTTTGGAGGGAATTTTGAAAGTCAGTTTTCATGATACATCACGTCCTGTTGGTTTTTGATACAGGAAGTGATGTTCATTTTGGAGGGAATTTTCAAAGTTGTCATTGGATGCTTAGTTTATTTAAACCAGGATTATTGTATGGCTGTCTTTGTCTGAAGAAGCGGTGATAAGTCCCGCGAAAGCGCTCACGATTTTTAACTAATAAATGAACAAGTTTTATGATACTACAGTTTACTCATTTGTTCCAAGCATTGAACTGTTGGAGTACTTGGTTCCTGTTTTGGTTTCTGCTTTGCCTTTGCTGTGTACCTGAATGAATAACATCAATAGGAACTTTGTGAAGGATCCATATTGGTAACTCACATATCGAAGTGGTAGCAGTTGTGCTTAGACGCTGCGAAGGTTTCTGGCTCCTTGGGATTTATTTTCATATATATATATATATATATATATATATATATATATATATATATGTATGTGTATATATATATATATATATATATATATATATATATATATATATATATATATATATATATATATATATGTGTATGTATATATAGGTTCATAGGTTCATAGGTTTATACTAGGCTATCTGCCCTAAGGCATTTATAAGCCTAGCCCAAATTTTTGTGGCTTACGCCACCCATATATGAAAAAATACTGTGCTCATTAGTTTGTTGTGCCTCTGTCCAGCAGTGACACAGAGATGATTCCCGGGATAAACCTACGATCTCCCATCCACAGGTCTAGATTTCTCTTGAACAGAGTCAGCGAGGTGCTCTGCCTCACATGGACCGGGATTTTATTCCACAGCATAGGGAGTCTCTGAGTGATAAATCTATCCCTCCAGCACGTCCTATTTATATCTGTGCTAAGGTTTAAGTCGCTTGCTCTAGTGGTTTTGGTGGATTTGGATTTTTGAGGTGGAGCATGTCCATTAATTCTGGGTTGG
>NC_056729.1:1873821089-1873873589 GCF_019279795.1 Protopterus annectens | reverse complement strand
GACTTTGCGGCTTTGTCAGGGATAGTCTACAGCTGTATACTATGAAGATTACATAATTTTACAAAACAAAAACACTGTGGGAACAAATTTTGGTCCTTCAGTCAATGCACACAAGTTGACATCATTTAAAAGAACATTAGGTAAATTAACAACCTGTAATCTGTTATAATTGTCAACAACATCCAATACTGTCAGTTTTAATACCAACATGTTGAAATATACACAGTTGTCCATGAATTACTTTCGATATTTCTTCAAATTGTTTTTCCAAAAAAGTTGACTGTCTCTCTTTTGTTTTTGACCAACCATCTTCTGATCCACCAGTTCCTCCTGTGATGAAGTACCTGATCCCTGTTGGGAGTCATTATCTGAAGTTATGTAAGGGCATCCAGAACAGTCTGTAGCCACATATGAAGAATCCATATCTGTTTTAGCAAATGAAACACTACATGTTGTAGAAGAATTATCCCATCATGCTTGTTGATCCCTTCTTTTATCATTCAACCTCTTATGTTCCCACCGGAAGACATTATTTGAGGCAAAATTCATTCTAATCTCTTACCAGTTTATTTTGTTTATGCTTAATAATAGTTTCCTCAGTTTTAACAAGGTTAGAATTCATCTCTGAGGTCTTCTTAGCAAAATCAGTATCAGATGTTCATAGGTTCATAGGTTCATACTAGGCTATCTGCCCTAGGGCATTTATAAGCCTAGCCAGAGTGTCTGTGACTTTCACCACCCCTTAGGATGAGAATACTATACCCATTAGTTTGCTGTGCCTCTGTTCAGCAGTGACACAGAGATGATTCCCAGGGTAAACCTACGATCTCCCATCCACTCGTCAAGATTTCTCTTGAACAGAGTCAGTGAGGGGCTCTGCCTCACATGGACTGGGATTCTGTTCCATAGTGTAGGGAGTCTCTGGGTGATGAATCTGTCCCTCCAGCACGTCCTATGTATATCCGTGTTGAGGTTTAAGTCTCTTGCTCTCATGGCTCTGGTGGATTTGGATTTTTTGAGGTGGAGCATGTCCATTAATTCCGGGTTGGACATGGCCTTGTATGTCAGGCACAGATCACCTCTGAGCAGATGGTATGCGACTAAATAGAGCTGGGGTTTCTTCAGTCGGGCAGTGTATGACATATGTTTGAGCCCCTTTATCCTTTTGGTGAGGAACTTTTGGGGTCTTTCCAACTGCTGCAGGTGTCGGGTAAGGTACATTCCGAATGGGGCGTTGTACTCAATCATTGGTCTGATAAGTGAAGAGTACAGGGGTACAATGACCTCTCCTGATCTGGATGTGAATCCCTTCATGATCAGGTGGGCAATGTAGAAGGTCTTCCTAACCACTTTGGCAATGTGAGTGTCAAAAGAGAGGTTACTGTCAACTTGGGTCCCCAGGTCCCTGATAAATTCTTCCGTGTTTAATGGATTACCACCTATGTGGTAATTAGGGGTTACCTTGTTTTTCCCAAAGGGTATGACTATACATTTTTGGCATTTAGCTTAAGGCCATGGCTCTGGCACCAGTTATCCATTTCTATGAGACCTCTCTGGAGGATGTCTGTGTCTGATGGAGTGTCAATTATGGTGCCCAGTTTGCAGTCATCTGCAAATTTTGTCAGCCACAATCCCCTATGTTTGCCTGCACTTCAGAAAAATAAATGCCGAACAAGAGGGGGCCCAGGACTGAGCCCTGTGGGACACCGCTCATGACCGGCTTAGAGTCTGACATGGCACCAGCAACTCTAACCCTGTGGGTTCTGTCCTTGAGCCAGTTTGCAACCCATCTTGTGACATATGGGTTTACATCTAAGCTGGTGAGCTTTTCTATGATGCCCGAGTGGGGTATTGTGTCGAACGCTTTTGCTAGGTCAAGGTAGGCTGTGTGAACTGCCTTACCCTCATCAGTGGCCTTAGTGACTGTTTCAAAAAAGTCGACCAAGTTCAAGAGGCAGGATATGCCCTTGACAAAGCCAAATTGGGTAGGATCCAGTGTCTGTAGGTCCCCAATGTCTTTATTTATGAGTTCCATTATGATCCTCTCCATAGCTTTGCAGACAAGGCTCGTCAAGCTTATGGGGTGGTAATTTCCAGGGTCCGTAGAAGCACCGCCTTTGTGGAGTGGGACCACAGTTGCCGTACGCCATTCTTTGGGTACGTATCCTGTAGTAAGGCTAAGATTAAACAGCAGCCTTATGTGTGGGTTTAGTTCCTCATTATGTTAGTGTAGCACACAGCCAGGGACACCATCCAGTCCCATTGATGCTGTGTTTTTTGCTTTAGAGAGAGCAGCTCTCACCTGGGCATCTGAGATGTTTGGGAGGTTAGACTGTGGTGGGATAGATATTTCTCCTTTTGGGGGGGAGGGAGGGGAGAAATTTGCACTGAACCTGTCTGCCAGTATGTTGGCAATGTCTGTGGGTTCAGTGATTTTTGTATCATTTTGGACTAATTCTGAGCATATCTGGGAGTTTCCACCCAGGTTTCTAACATAGCTAAAGAAGGCCTTATGATTGTCTTTTGTGTCTTTAGCGATTTTTCTCTCAAAGTTGGCCTTGGATGATTTTATGAGTGATTGTAGTTTTTTTCTAGTATTGATCAGAGATGCCTTCCCTTTTAGGGATTTTGCTCTGTCATGTAGTAGCTTTCTCCTCTTGTTGTAGAGTTTGTTTATGGCTGGGGTCCACCAGACCAGGCGCCTGCCTTTGGTGGAAAGGGTCTTGATTTTATTAGGGATTGCTTGATCCATACATTCCTGGAGGTGCTCGTAGAAGGCATTTGTAAGGGTTTCAGCAGCGTGGGTTGTGGTTTCCACTGGCTCGGGGGCCTTGAAGGATACCACTCCAGTCTTAAGAAGTGTGAAGTTTGCTTTTGAGAAGTTCTTCACTGTGGTCTTTTTTGCTGGGGTTGGGAGCGGGATGTGGATCTCCAGTGAGATTAATTTATGGTCTGATCTCACCAATGAAGGATATACTTCCGGTGTGGAGCATTTTGTCCCCATGTTTGTGATGATCAGGTCTAGTATATTTTCTCCTCTTGTGGGAATGGTGACTAGTTGTTCCATAGCATTTGAGTTTATGAACTCCAGGAACCTTTGGGCTAGGGTGTTGGGGCTTGAGTAATGTTCCCAGTCTATGTTTGGGTAGTTGAAGTCACCCAATATGATGGTGTTTGGAGAGACATTCATACTCTCCAGTGTCTTCAGGAAGGCTGTGTGGGTTTCCTGAGTTTGAGAGGGTGGTCTGTAGCATGCTACAAACTGTAGGGCAGTTTTACCTATGGTTAATTGCACCTGGATGGTCTCCGATGCTTCGTGCATTGCCACTAACCTGGAGGTGTGGGTATCCTTTATGAATATGGATACTCCCCCTCCTTTTGTGGTTCAGTCCGGATTTTGGGGCCGGAACGCATGATATGAGGTATAACCTGATAGTGCTGGGGAGCTCTCAGGAGCCTTGAACCAGGTTTCAGTCACAGCACAGACATCAATGTTCTCCATACTGAGGAGGGCATCTTGAGGTTTAGACTTCTGGCATTGAGCAGTATTACCCTTAGTTTTTTTCCATTTTTGTTTTCTAGGGTGGTAGGTTTATCATTTGAGCCTTGCCTAAAAAAGGCACTATGGGGGTGGCTAGAGCCTTTGCCAATATCCGGAAGCCCAGGGGTGACAGGTGCAAGCCGTCCTTTGTGAAGCAGCGTGGCTTGTCAAGCATGTCATCTCAGGCAGACAGACATTGGATCCCCTTAGAATGACACCAGTAATTAAGCCAATTATTAAAGCTGATCATTTTGTCTCTGTATTGTGGCATCATTCTTGGTGAGGGTAGGATACTGCTCAGGGTCAGGGTCATACCAGCCTGGGCTACATAATCTGAGAGCTCCTCTATGTCTCTTTTCATATAGTCCAGGGAGGTACGTCTCAGGTCGTTCACACCGGCATGGACAATGACTGAGTCATACTTGTACTTGCTGTGGAGTGACCTGAGTGCTTGTGTTATGTGGCGGATTCTAGCGCCCGACAGGCAGCTTACTGTGATCTTTTCCTTGTTCAGTCTGGTGAGAGGGACATCAGTGTGTCTGACTATGGAGTCACCTATAACAAGTGTGTCTGGCATTGTGTTTGGCCTTAAGGGCTGTGACTGTTTAGAACACTGACTTTGAGAACTATGTGTTGCATGTCTTATGTCTTGAGGTGGCAGTTGCTTGGGTGTCTGCTTTGGAGGCCTCTGTAGTTTTGGTAGATTTTTGATCAGTGCCTCCGAGTATGTCTTTGTGTGTTTATGTGTTTGTTTTGAAGTTGTGATAGTTCTATGTGAAACTGGGTTTGTGGTGTGCGTGGTTTCCTTCTCCTCCTGTCTGGTCTTGCCAGTCCTGAGTTGAGAGAGCTCAGCCTCCAGTTTGGCTATATAGTTGCATCTCTCACATGTATTTGTGTTTTGTGGGAGAAGGAGTGGGTTGTCTGTGTACATGAGGCAATTGTAACATTGCCTCAAGATGCCCAGATTCACCAGCTGAACAGGAGAGGACGCTAGCAACTGACCCTTCGACATGCTAGAAAAAGTGAAAAAGTTTGCTGTGTAACTGAGTCAGAAGGGACCTATAGGGAAATGGGTACTCAAGGGGATTCTAGGCTAATGTAGTACTTTGTTTAGTATATAAGTACTTTACCTATATAAAAATGCTTTAGGAGCAAGTGCTGAGCTTTTGAGATAGAGAATAGACTGTTTAGATTGCAAGTAGAGAAGTTCTAAGGGAAAAAATTGAAGAGCAGACTTTACAGAGTCAGAAATAGTTTAACCTTGTTTAACCGGCGCTGCCCGATGGTGCTGTATGGGCAACTCCGGGCTAAATCACGCAAAAGCGCGCTAAAGCGGGCTTTATAGCAGGGGGTTGAAAAGAGCTAGGAATTGACCCAAAATGGCCAATAGACTACAAGTTTCTGGCTGGAACCACTGCTCTAGGGACAAATAGGCTGCTCAGTGCTCCCCACTCCCACTGGTGAACAAAGAAGCTTCCCTTTATCCAAATAAGGATACGGAATAGCACAGGAACCAAGGTTGAGAGGTGTTGCTTGTGCACCACACATACCTTTAGGTATTGTGGCTATAAGGTTGAGCCATAGTCTCATTACACAATAACACATTTTCACACATGTCTTTGAGAGAAGTGAAGTGCTATATTGCAATTTGTATCCACCCCTGGATGTTTTTCTGGTATGGGAAATGCTTCCATCTTCTGACTCTACCTCATATGCCAGACTTATACAGAATATGGGAGAGTGCTCCCACAGGTAGTACACAACACCAGTACTAGCAAGAGATTCATGCAACTCCCTCAGTGTTGCTGTATGTCACCTGGCAGCCTCACTAACCAGGTCTTGACATGTCTTGTCATCATTTTTGGAGGGATGCCAGGTTCCTTTCAACAACACTGTTGTCCCATATTCAATCCACCTTTTGATAACTGTCTCCACTGTGTTTCATAGTGTATGCAATGCTGTGGTAATGTTGTTGTACCCTACTCTTGACTGATACCTTTGAAATATGAGATCCCGTTGCTATTTTGCAAGCTGTCTGCAAGCAATGGCTGTTACTGTTGCAGGCAAGTGAGCAAATGTTATGATTATCCCACTTGGACAGAAGACTGTTATTTGTTGTTACTTGGAATGCCTTTAATTGAAGGCAGATGTGCACCCAAGCAGACTGTATGCTGTAAGTAAATCACAAGCAGCAGCAATAACATATTATTTGAAGGGTGTGCATACATATGCATCCAGCTTATTGTCAGGTTTGTATACTCCTTATTTGGTGCCCAACAGATTGATTGGTTTTACAGGTGAATTGTTCATGTCATAGGTCACATTACAGTTTGGAAAAGGTGTGGACTGACATATTGTGGTCTCAATTTGTATATATATCACAAACACCTGGCATCTTAACAGGGGTGTGTACACTGTTTATATCCACCATATGATAGTAATATTTCACAAATGTCCCTACCTTAGGCCATTTGTCCCATTTTGTTGGTCTCTGTCCAGAAGTCTTGCACTAACAGGTCATGAGGTATGCTACAGGGATGTTACATTCTCATCAGATAGGCCCCTGTGGTGACCACTGTGATGCAATGCAGTTATCCCCAACACAAGTGAGCATGCGCATAAAGCAATATGGCTATGAGTGACAGTTGTGTTCATAGTACATTGCATGGCCTTCACATGCCTGGGGTATTGGCAAACCACAACAGAACAATTGGTTGTGAACCTGTCCCTCCACCATGTTCTGTTGATTGTGGTAATGAGGTTGAGGTCTCTGGAGTGTGTTGTGCAGAGGGATTGGGATTTCTTTAGATGTAGCATTCCTAACAGAGCTGGGTCAGACATGGCTTTGTAAGTCAAGCAGAGATCGCCCATAAGTAGGTGATATGAGACAGAGAATAGTTGAAGTTTTTTGAGTCTGTCCATATAAGACGACTGTTTAAGGCCTAGGATCATCTTTGTGAGGTACTTTTGTGGCCTCTCCAGTTGTTGCAGGTGTCTAGTGAGGTACATGCCAAATGAGGCATTATACTCTATGATTAGCCTAATGAAGGAAGAGTTGAGGGAGACAATGACCTCTTTCTTCCTGGATGCAACATGTGCCACATAGAAGGACTTTCTGATCACAGTGGCAATGTGGTGGTCAAAAGAGAGGTTGCTGTCAACCTGTGTTCCCAGATCTTTTATAATGCCTTCTGTGTTCAGTGGACTACCATCAATGTGGTAATTTATGGGAACTGAGTTTTTCCCACAGGGGATGTTGTCACATTTTTTGGCATTGAGCTTAAGGCCATTGTTCTGACACCAGCCATTGGTCTTAATGAGGCCTTTCTGCAGGATGTCAACATTACTTGGGGAGTTAATAATAGGTCCCAGCTTGCAATCATCTGTGAACTTTGTCAATCAGAGTCCCTTCATGTTGGCCTGGACTTCAGTGAAGTAGATACCAAACAGGAGAGGACCCAGGATGGGACCCTGTGGGACTCCACTCATGACTGGTCGGCAGTCTGACTTGGATTCAGCTACTTTCACACTGTGGGTTCTATCTGTGAGTCAGTTTGCAATCCACCTAGTGATACTAGGGGTTGATGCCTAGCTTAGTGAGTTTTTCTATGATTCCTGAGTGGGAAATGATATCAAAGGCCTTAACCAGAACAAAGTAGGCTGTATGAAACACCTTGCTTTCATCCACAGCTATGGTGACTGACTCAAAGATGTCAACCAGGTTGAGCAGGCATGATCTACCCTTCACAAAACCAAACTGTGTGGGATACAGATTTTGGAAATTCCCTATATCCTTGTCTATTAGTTCCATGATGATGCGTTCCATAGCTTTGCATATCAGACTTGTCAGGCTAATGGGGCGATAGTTCCCAGTGTATGTAGTTGCTCCTTCTTTTGTGGAGCAGGATGACTGTAACAGTGCACCATTTGATAGGGACAAAGCCTGAGGTGAGGCTGTGATTGACAAGGGCATACAGATGTGGTGCAGATCACTCTGCAGTTCATGTAGAACACAGCCAGGGATATTTTCAGGTCCCATAGAAGCTGTATTCTTGGCCTTAGACAGTGCTGTTTTAATCTGCGCAGCAGTAATGCTGGTTGTCTGGCAATCTACTGATAATGCGATTGGTCCTTTGGGGGGGGGTAAAGTTGGCACTGAATCTGTTGGCCAGAACATTGGCAATATCTGTTAGCTCAGCATAGGATGTACCATTGTGCAGTAGCTCAAAGCAAATCTGGGAATTGCCATGGAGATTCTTTACATACTTATAGAAGGCCTTGTGGTTGCCTTTACTATCTGCTGCAATTATGTTTTCATAGCTAGCTTTAGAGGATTTGATGAGGGATCTCAACCTTTTGTTGAGGCTGATAAGGGAGTTTTTCCACACTTGGGACTTTACCTTATTCTGCATATGTTTCTTTTTTCTGTTGTAGAATTTGCTTATGGCAGGCGACCACCAAATTGGCTTCCTTTTTTTTGGAGGAGAGCGTCTTGGCTCTGTTGGGTATGGTGAAATCAATGCACTTATGTATGTGTGCATACAGTGCATTAGTGTATAATTCGCTGGTCATGCAACTATTCCCCATTTGCATGGCTGCTGTGAAGTTAGCCACCTCTGTTTTTAGGAGCCCAAGGTTAGCTTTGGAGATGCTTTTCATGGTGGTTATCTTTGCAGGGGAGTGGGAGGCATGTGGATTTCCAAGGTGAGTAGTTTGTGGTCGGATCTAACAAGGGAGGAGTTGATTATTGGTGTAGAGCAACGGTTGCCCATGTTAGTAATGACCAGATCAAGGATGTTGCTACCTCTAGTTGGGGTACGAATGAGCTGGTCCAGGGCATTGGAATTAATGAATTCCAGGAAACTTTGGGCAAGTGTTTAACAACTTGAGTAGTTTTCCCAGTTAATGGAGGGGTAGTTGAAGTTGCCCAGTATGAGAGTGTTAGTGTGGACCCTAATATTCTCCAGGGTGCTTAGGAACATGGAGTGTGAGTCTTGGGACTTTGCTGGGGACCTATAGTAGGCTATGACCTGAATCACTGTCTTTTCCCAATGTTAGCTGCATCTAAAGTATCTCTGACGCATTATGTTGGGCTTCCAGTCTGGAGGTGTGCACATCCTTTATGAATATGGAAACACCACTGCCTTTGGAGTTTCGGTCCAAGTTCTTGGGCCGAAAGGTGTGGAATGAGTTATAGCCTGGTAGTGCAGGAGTGCTTTCTGCTGCTTTGAACAAGGTCTTTATTACAGCACAAATGTCGATGTTCTCCATTTTAAGGGGTGCTTTGAGTGAGTGTATTTTGAGATTTACACTTCCAGCATTGAGCAGCATGACCCTCAGATTGCATTTGTTTGTAGCTGTTATGGTTGTAATTTGGCCTTTGGAACACAGCCTTAAAAAGGCACTATAAGGGTGGCAAGAGCCGTGGCCAGTATCTGGAAGCCCAGGGATGATAGATGCAGGCCATCTCTGACAAAGCATCAAGGTCTGTCAGTCATGTCATCCCAAGCAGACAGACACTGGATCCCCTTGGAATAACACCAGAAAATTAGACAATTATTGAAATCAATACTTTTCTGCTTGCACTGTGGTATCATTCTGGGTGATGGTAGGATGCTGCTCAGGGCTAGAATCATACCTGCCTGGGCTACATAATCCGAGAGCTACTCCAAGTCTCTTTTCATGTAGTCCAGGGAGATACGTCTCAGGTTATTCACACCCACATGTACAATGACATGAGTCATATTTGTACCTGTTGTTGAGGGACCTGAGTGCTTGCATTATGTAGCACATCTTGGCACCTAACAGGCAGTTGACTGTTACTTTCTCCTTATTCAACCTAGTGAGTAGGACATCAGTGTGCCTCACTATCAAGTCACCTATGACTAGTGTGTTGGGCATACTGTTTTTTTTGTAAGGGCTTTGGTTGAGTGGCACACTGTTTAGTAGAGTTATTTGTCTCATGATTAGTGCAGTGTTGTGGTGATCAAGTGCATGTCTGCCTTGGAGGCCTCTGCTGTTTGGATATATTTTTAATGAGAGTTTCAGTGAATGTGGCTGTGTGGTTTGTGTTTTTATGTGAAGGCAGTGCTGGTGTGTGTTTTGGGGGGCTACATGTTCCATGTGGTGTGGTGCAAGTGTTAACCTACTCCTCTTGTCCAGCTATTCCAGTCTTGGCGGGAGAGTGTGTGGCTTCCAATTTGGCTATATAAGTGCATCTCTCGCAAGTCTGAGTGTTGGGAAGTAAGAGGAGAGGGTTGTCAGTGTACATGTGACAGTTGCTACATTGCCTCAGGATGCCCAAGTTCACCTGGTTAATAGGAGAAACCACATGGAATTGACCTTTAGATATGCCTGGAGGGGTGGGCATTAATAAGTACTAGAGCTCTTTCCTTGTAGAACTTTTAGTGCTGGTAGCTCTTTTGTGTACTACAATAATTGCTACAAGAAGTCTGGTAAAGTGCTAAACTAAAAAGCTAGTAAAAGTGCAGGAGAGGAGAAAACTAGCAGATCTAAGGGAAAATTGAAGAGCAGACTTTGGCACAGCTCAGAAGCTTACAAACAGTCCTGGATACAGCAAAGCTCTATCTGGACTAGACTAGTTACAGGAAAGGCAGGAAACAAGCTTAGATCTTTTTTTTCTTTATTTTGGCAAACTATATGTGGTCTGTGTCACTAACAATGCCCATATATGTGATATTGTTGCAAAATTGTCCACAGTGAGGGTAATGACATACATGTCAGTATCATGCATCATACCTGACTGAAACATCATGCTGATACAACATCTGCTACACTATCACTTGTCCAGGCTGTTAGGAGCAATACATGACTCCACATCCTATGTCTGGAAGATTATCTCACCATCTATGGAGGCATTCAGAACATTATGTGTTGTAAGAGGTAGTGTTATGTCCCATGGACATAATCTATGTGGGACATGTCATGTGTCTGTAGTAGTACAGTACATAATGGTGGAAGTGTAGGTTTCCTAATCTGTGTATTGCCACCTTTGTTTATGTTACTGTGTGCATATCCCATGTGCCAGTCTTTACTCTATGTATGCAAAGAATATACCATATTATCTACCTGTTCCACCCGGTGGACTCAGGAATACATACCACAGACCTGTCATATACAGTATCATGCATGTCCTCTTCAACTGCATCAGGGTTGAGTGTATGGTAAAGAAATGGCAGGGCCAGCAGGTGTTGACAGGTGAATCTGTTGCAGTTAATGTAATGGCTACACTTGTGAGGGACCTGCTGACAGTACTGCAGTAACCTGTTCTCTATGTATGAGCCTGTGGTAGTACACAACACTGAGCTGACATGTTTGAAGGCTACCTGTCTGTGACAAGGGGTATGTATGCAAGGTCACACAGTCTGACAATGGTGTCCCTCACACACTGTTGCATGCATACACACCTGGTACATGTACATATAAACCTGTACCTTGCCTATGACATGGTCAGTTTATCCCCCGTCTGCCATATTCCCTCTTGGGAATGACTGCAGGGCCACAGGCTGCAGACACATAGACACCTGGAACACAAACAGAATACAGCATATTAGACTACATTTATTCAGTGGTACTAACAGCAATAATGCATCCTGGCTAATAAGGTACATACACCAGTATGTGTACCCATAACAAATGCAAGGAGACAGCACCTTACATGGTATTACATAACTATTCTGTACTATATTCACCCTGTGCATCAGACCCATATTAGCATGTCCCTGCATCAATAGTATGGGTGACAGGGATGTGGCACAGGTATCATCATATGCACATGGTGTGGTGTGGGTTTTCCAGAGGCCTAGGCTGGGCCATACAGTTGACATCATGTGCGTGTGTTTGGAGGGTATCCAGTAGATGGGATGTGCAGAAGAGCTATAGGTATCTAGAGGTGACCTCCCTGTGATACAGATGTGTGTGTTTGTATGTATGCACACAGTCATGCTATGTGGCTGCCCTACATAGGGTTACATTGGACAGCTGTGTACTGTACATGGTAGGGTGTCCAGGTCACCTTCTCCGGCCATGGGTATGGGAACTGGTCTTGCCAGGGGTATCACTGGCACCACCAGGCCCAAGGCTAGATGCAGTACTCCTTCCTGATGGTGACTGCTGTCTGCTGGATTTGTGCCCATGAGAGGACTGGACAGGACCATGTGGTCATGGCCTGCTACTGCTCCAGTGTGATGTGGACAGCAACTCCCATTTCGGTAGTGCTGGTGTCAGTGCCACTAAGGGAGTGTGAAGATACATGGCTCCATAGACTCTCAGCTGTTGCTGGTGATGACCTACATCCATGTGGTCAATGCCCATCTCCCACCACATGCTCTAGTACAGACATGCCACAGTCGAGGATTGCCAAGGTCTCACCCCACCATTTATTCATGACCTCAGTATTTTGATGTTTGGCCTCAACAAGGTCATGTATGTCACCATGTAAATCAGGGAGAGTTGCATCCGCCACCCTGATTATTTGTGTGCTGTGTGTAAACATATCTATGAGCACTGCACCTATGAGGAAAAATACAGGCAGTTAGAAGAACAAGAAAAATAAATGATCAGCAAGCAAGGCATCTCCAGTTGGGTCAGTAAATTTATTTCTCATGTAGCTGGCTGACTGACTAACTGACTGACAAAGTTTACTAGTGAGTATAGCACTTTTTATACAATCTTGAAAGATGCAGTCCTGCTTCTTTAGACATACACTGTGTCCTAATCTGGTCATGGATGGAGCTATTTTCAAATTGCTGTCATAACAGACTATTTTACAAGTTGCTACTATAACAGGTTTTCCTTTTTTGGTGACATGTACAGACGTAAGTTTTTCTTGCTTCAGCTTGCTCTGTCATCATATAGTCTTATTTCTTAATTGTCTAGCATTTCTAATAAGAAAGACTATTTATTATTATTACAGCTGCCGTTTACATTATTATTACTGTTTAATTCAAAATTAATGAAAATTTGAAGCTTACAAAGTAATACAAAAGCTTAATAAAAACATCATATAAAAATCGGTAGCATGTACATGTAAGGCACAACATCTGCTCCTGTCATTTATTCTATAGACAACATACGAAATAGAACAATATACATTTTCTTATTCTTCGATGTTTGTAGCATATATGTACATTTTACAGATCATGTATTTTACACTCTGTTTATTCTTTACACATATAGTTTAGGAATGCTTTGATAGAAATGGAAAAGTACTGATTAATACACATTTTATACAACTTCTAATAGAAGAACACAAAAAGCACTTCAGAGCCAGACAGACCAAAACCACGAGCCCCGATAGTGTATAAAATCCACAGGTTTACTCACAACGATATAAATCCACAAGGTGGAAAAGCCATTCCCTGCTGTTACAGTACATCAGTATTTTCCACATAAATATTTGCTTATATTAATAATTATGCCTTGATAAAGAGCAAAATTAATCATAAGCACTATCTTATCTTGACTGATGCTCTTTTAGCCAGGCATTGTATTTCCATGCAGCTTTGTATTTATGCTTTCAGTGAAGCTTTCACATATAAGATTGTTCACACATGCTGCTCAGGGAAGATTTCCATAAGCTGGTGTCTGAACATTGCTTGAGATCCCAATACTATAAAAGTTCCCTCAGAGCAGATATGAGGACTCATGTTTGTTGACTTTATTCACTGAATATCATCAAGTTTCATTGGTTCAGAGTACTCCATAAACTATACAATGTCTTGGACCTGATGCACTTAGTCCTCTGTCAGAACCTGCACTGCTTGTCATTTTACACATTCAATTCCACACTTGATGACAACAATTCTTAGGCTTGCAGATCCTAAAATGCCAACTATGACCAGTGTGAGCTGCATTATTTTTCCTCCCCAGCCACTGACAGAACCACTCAGCCAAGACAACCATGTTTCTTTTCTATTTGTGCTTTTTGAACATTTTCCTAAATTATTTTGAGGTGACTCCTGATTTCAGGTTCATTATCAGAAATATAAATACAATATTCCTCTCTTATCAATGGACAAAATCTAATGCCATGCAGTTCTGTAAGACTATAGTTTTCATGGCAGTCATTTCTATGGTAACTTTTAATTCCTCTAATAGACCTATTAGTTTTCTAATTAACAAATAACTTTTCCTTCGCCATATAATGGAAAGATTGATACTCCTGCAATGCCATTATTTCATACATTCATTTTTTAAGTCAATATGTCATTTTAATCTAACATTTCTAATATTAGAATTAGGCAATGTAGTATGTCTAATGGATGGAATTACATGCCCCAAATAACACACTCCATTCCATTTCTCATGAAGCCATTTGTAGGCTCTTTTACCACATATATAATATATGCCTTCTTGAATTGTAACCATCCATGTAACCCAATGTTTAATTTTAGCTTTTTTTTTTTTAAAGTCCAGCAAGTTTTATTACTAAAACATTCAAAACATTGTTCACTGGTATTTAAGGTAGCATAAACAATACTACAAGAAGTTTTCCAAATAAATGGGTGATTACTTGTTTCTTCTCCTCATAAACAAACATTAGCAGTCACAGTTGTATGGACAAGCCTCGAGAAAGAGTGTGTCTTTGGGATAGAGTCATTCCTTGGAATACAGTCTTGGTTTGTGAGATTCAACATTTCCAGAAGGGTAGATGGAAGAGTTCATAATGGAATTCCTGGTGTTTGCATTTTGTGGTATCTTAGCACATATCCAGCATTGTTTAGCATTCACAGTTTCTGAATACATTTGCAGTGATTTGGTAAAGGTATTGAAGTTCACCTTTCCTTGTATTGAGAAGGAAAAACTCGTCAGGATCACAATTAATATCAGGATTTTCATGGTTCAATATTTCTTCTTGAAATTACCTGGAAAAGAATCATGTTCCTATTAGTTGTATCTGATATTATGTCCCCTTTTATCAGTTATTACATTCATAACTTATTCAGTTTTCCCCTCTCCATTTTAATCCTTTAACATGATCTTTAAAAATTCAACCATTTTTTGTTGGTCGATTTTTATATGGCTGGACTTGTACAGCCACTAACCCCAGTTCAGTAACAATGTAGGGTCCTATCCATTTTGAATACCATTTACTTGTTTACTTGTGTTTCCAAACTGGCGGACCATTACAAGATCTCCTTGCTCCAATTGTGCCTCCCTTGATTCCCAAATCTCATTTTGTTTACAGAGTTCTAGATTATGGGCTTGTCCAGCTTCTCAGACTCTCCCTTTTCCCCAACTGATTTGGTCTTGGAAATGGTCCCACAATTTTGTTTCTTCTAATGGTATCCCATAAGGTATTTCTTCTACTTGTAAATTTATAGGTCAGCCCATCATTAATTCATGTGGAGTTAACCTACATCCTTGAGGAGAATTTCACATTTTAATCAAAATGTTGGGTAAATGCTTTACCCAATGATTTTCATACTCAGAAATCATTTTCTTTAATCCTTCTTTCAGAGTTCTATTAGCTTTTTCGATTTTTCCAGAACTCTGAGGATGTTAAAGAGTATGAAACCTTTGCTTGATTCCCCAAGTTTTACACATTTATTTTGTCATTTTTCCAGTAAAGTGAGTCCCTTGATCACTATGTATTTATCGGGGTACTCCCCATGTTGGAATGATTCTTTCACTTATTATTCTAACTACTGAATTTGCATCTTCATTTTTTGTTGGATGAGCTTCTACCCATTCAGTATATTCATCTATCAAAGTAAGTAAGAAACAAATCCCTCCTGGCGCTGTTGGAAGAGGTCCTACAAAATCTATTTGCACCCTTTCCCAGGGTCCCAAAGCTTGTGGGAGTCTATATTGTTTTCTCCTATTTTGTTTTCCTACATTGTGCGTGGCACATGTGAAACATCTATCTATATGATTTTGGACGTCTGTTGTCATTCCTTCCCATTTAAATCTCGAACTAACAATTTGTTGCAGTCTTCCCTGGATGACCTAGGAAATTATAATAATAAGTTAACAACATTTTTCCGTTTTCAGGCTCAATTGTTTGTATTCAATGTAAAGGACCTTTTTTGAATTCTCCTGGTATCGACCAAAGTTCTGGAAATCTAACCCATTTCCATTAATTTCTTTGGGGTCTATATTAGAATATCGAAATTTCACAGTTTTGAAGTTCTAACATCGGCCCGTTTTCAGTGAACGCTGACAATACCGAACATGCAGAACAGCAAATTTTTTCCTAGGGAAAAAATTTGCTGCTCTGAAACACACACACACAACACAAGCATACCAAACAAACAGCAATCCACATGCATACACCTAAACTCTTACAGCTAACCCTACACTAAACTGTACAAACACCACTAACTATCAACTTACCTTAACCCAAACCCTAACCCTAAGTTCCGTCACTATCGCACACTCACCTCACCTGCGCCCTAACCCTAACTCACCTAACCCACCCTAACCCTCATGTCCACACAATCGCACACATACCTAACCCACGCCCTAACCCTAACTCACCTAACCCGCCCTAACCCTCACATCCACACAATTGCACACAAACCTAACCCATGCTCTAACCCTAACTCACCTAACCCATGCCCAATCGCACACTTACCTGAACCCAACCCGTAACTTTCCACCACAGCGCTGAAAATAGTGAAATGACAGAAATGGACAACCAAATTCTTTCCCTAGGAAAAAATTCATTTTTTCTGTTATTTCACTATTTTCAGCATTCGCTGAATAGGGATCGATGTTAGAACATTTGAAATTGTGAAATTTTGATGTTCTAATATAGACCCATTTCTTTGTACTATTTCAAATTCTTCTATTTTCTTTTTCTTAATGATGTTTGGCTGTCATCTTAGAATGTTTACTAAGTTTCCTATCTTTGTTTGTTTTTGCATTTAAGGTCATATGAGCACCTTGTTCAAATTCAGGACCCCAAAACGGCTTCATTTCTTCTGTTCCTGTCACTGTTAATCCACATACAGTAGCTGTTATGATGATCCCATCCCACTGGATTTGAGTAATTTTACCTACCTCACTTTCCACTCTATGTTCATACTCTGTACACTGATCTTTACAAAAGTAAGCTGTACAATGTAAAGGTAAAGGATTTAGAGGTAAGTCCATTTGTATTTGTCACTTATTCAAAATATTTTGTACCATTTCCTTTCTTTGTTTTTCCTTCCATGTTAGTTACTTCCCATGCCCAGTACTGAGGAACATTTTGTATTGGATACATGTCTTTGAAGTCAAGGCCCCCTTCTTTTGCTAGCTGATCTACTGTTTTATTAGCCTGACTGTGCATCTCATTTTTGGTGTGAGCTTTGACCTTGTTTATACTCACTGTAGAAGGATTGTCATTTTTTATCAAACTCCAAATTTCTGTCAACACTTCCTGATGACTGATTAGTTTACCATCAGCTGTAATCAAACCTCTCCTTGCACAAATGGGAAGAGATGATGTTAAGACTCTCAGACTACATATTCACTGTCTGTATAAATATTTACAGGTCTGGGCAATAACAAGGCTTGTTTAACTGCTTCTGTTCTAGTTCAGCTCTTTGTGCTGAACATCTCCCTGGGAGACTACCTTTCATGTGTTCTTTCGTTTCTGCATTGTATATTACCCATTCTGTCACAAAACACCCTCTTTCAGAGTTCCAGAATATGGATCCGTCTATGTACAATTCTGGTGCTTCTTCAATAGTGTTTCTCCCCATTTTCCAAGTCAGGACATTCAGGAGATTTCCCTTGGAAATTAAACAGTTTTGGTAAAAACTTAATCCAATGATTTCTACTCTAATTCCTCCTTCATGACTTGCAAGACTTGCAGTGATTCTACCAAGTCATGCATTATTCATGCCCTTTGGATTTCCTTCTGACATGTATTTCACTGGAGTATGTTTGGTCTGTAGCACAACTGGAGAGCCCTGAATCATATGGCATGTTACTTCAGTACACCATTCTGCTATCATGGCTTGCTTCTCACATTCTCTCATTCCTTTCTCAACTGGACTCATAGCTCTGGAATAATAACCCAAAACCTGATATTGACATCCTCTTCTTTGCAACACTATGGCCATCATAGTTAGACCATTGCACCCAAACTGTATGATGAACTCTTTATCTCTTTCTGGGACACCCAAAGCAGGTGCAGAAATGAGTTCTTCGTTGACCTTAGAGAAAGCTGCTAGTGACTCATCATTCCAGTTGGAGGTTCATCTCCCTTTTTGTTTCCTTTAAGCATATCAGTCAACAGTTTTGTTTTTCCTACATAATCGTATCCATTCTCTTGAGAATCCAAAGATTCCTAGGGCTTGCCTTAACCCTGTTACAGTAACTGGAATTGGTAACTGTCTGATCAGTTGCTTTTTGTCTTCACTAATGCTTCTTTGTCCTGCTGATACTGTGACACCCAAGAAGGTAACAGAATCTTTCATAAACTGACTCTTTTTAGGGTTCAGTTTTAATCCTGCTTGTCTTATTGCTTGGAAAATTTCTGCTAGTGCCTTTAAGTGCTGCCTTTCAGTTTCTGTTCCTACAAGTATGTCATCTACTCATTGAGTAATAAAAAGTCTGCATTCTAATGATTTTTGTATTTCCTGCATTACATGATAAAAAACTGTTGGAGCATTATGAAAGCCCTGATGCATTCTTGTCCAAGTATACTGTTGACCTTCCACAGCAAAAGCAAATTTCCATTGTGAGTCTTTATCTAGATTAATATTCCAGAAACTATTCCTCACATCTAATGTGGAGAAAATTTTCATTTTTTTCCTGAATCTGAGCAATAAGATCAGGCATGCTTCCTACTATTGGCAAAGACTGAGGTATCACCTTATTACATTCTCTGTAATCAACAGTAAGACCATAGCTGCTGTCTGGCTTCTGTACAGGCCAGTATGGACTATTAGCTGGTGAATTAACTTTTCTCACTACCCCTTGAGCTTCTAAAGCTTTCACAGTATTTAATATTGCCTGTTCTGCCTCTTTACTGGATATTGTTTTATAGGTTTCTTGGGACTGCCTCTTACTTTAAGAATAAAGTCAGGGACTTGTCCACAATCATTCCTATGTTTGGCAAAAATATCCTGATAGCAATAGATTAGCTGAGCCAACTCTTGCTCTGGTGTTTTTAATAACTCAACTAAATCATACTGTCCTGGATCTTTGACACTGTATTTGCATAATGTTTCAGAGATGACTAATATTTCATTTAATGGTCCCTTAATCAATTATCTGTTACACAAATCTATAATGTAACCTCTTTGTTTTAAGATGTCATTTCCAATGATGTTTTGTAGATGAGGACATGATACCCATGCATGCTGGAAGGTGTCTTCCCCTATCTTTGTTTCTACAGGAAGACTTACTTGAGCTTGAGAGATTTTTCCTCCCAACCCTTGCAAGTTTATAATTCTTGTTCCTGGGAATGTTATTGTAGTGATGCTAACTGCAGCTCCTGTACCTACTAAATACGTATCTAAGTGGTCTTCTACCCAAATTTGAACATGTGGCCTTGGTGTTCTTTTTCTTTAATTTCATTATGTAAAGCTTTTAGTTCATCTGCTGTCTTCCTGTAAGTGGGAACATTTTTTTTGCTAAAGCTTCTATAGTCCTGTGTTCTAATGTACTTAAAAAACTGTTGTAAGAGGGGGAATGAATGTTTTCTTAATACAATCTCTTTTATTTTTGATTTGGTTTTCCCTACTCTGTAAATTCATAAATCAAAGAAGGGAGTTTATGAATAGGGCTTCTCTTTCTCCCTTAACTTTTGTTGCTTCTGACTGACCCATTCATGAATAACATTTAATAAAAATTGTGGACATCCTGTTTGTAAACTCTCACTACCTTCTCTACCTAATTGGTTTATTATAACTTCTTCAAATCTGGGAAAATTAGGAGATAAAATTAACCTTGATGCTTTAGCCTTATCTGGGGTATTCTTTTTTTGACATCTCTATTCCTTCAGAGAATGGAAAAAACTTCCAGATATTTCTTGAGACCTTTCTTCAGTAACATTTTCAGATGTCTTTTGAGACTTTTTTTCTTGATATGATTTAGTAAATCTTAATAAATATCTGTTTCTAGATCTGGTTACAGGTACTTTTTCTGGTATACTATCTTGGTTTAAGTCTCTAATACTGTTACTTTTAAAATTCAGTTTCTCAGGTCTCATTTCTGGCTCTAACAATTGTGATGCCTTGTCAGCCACATTTAAAAATCTTATTCCTGTGCAAATTCCCTTAAATACATGCCTCGTAAATTATAGGTTACATGTTTAATTACAGCAGAACAAAGCTTTAGTTCATTCTACATTAATAAACAAAAGAAAAAGGTAAGACCTCACCCTATTGTGGCAGTGTGGAAGTCCCTTCTTGGGAATTCGCTGGCCGGCCTTTACTCCCACCTTCCTTTCCTGTGGGTGGTTCTCACTGAGGAAAACTGATCCATATTCAGGATCCGTTTGTGTTTCCTTTCACCCATTGACCTCTATCAGTCAACCTTTCCCTTTTACTTCAACTTTTCTATATTCTGTACTTTCTGCTTTGCTTCCTCCTGGGTTTTGGCACCAAACAACTGTAAACGTATCTACGAGCACTGCACCTATGAGGAAAAATACAGGCAGCTAGAAGAACAAGAACAATAAATGATCAGCAAGCAAGCTATCTCCAGTTGGGTCAGTACAATTTATTTCTCATGTAGTTGGCTGACTGACTGACTAAGTTTACTAGTGAGTATAACACTTTTTACACAGTCTTGGAAGATGTAGTCCTGCCTCTTTAGATATACACTGTGTCCTAATCTGGTCATGGATGCAGCTATTTTCAAATTGCTGTTAGACTATTTTAAAAGTTGCTACTATAACAGATTTTCCTATTTTGTAACAAGTACAGACATATGTTTTTTCTTGCTTCACCTTGCTCTGTCATCATATACTCTTACTTCTTAATTGTCTAACATTTCTAATGAGAAAGACTATTTGTTATTATTACAGCTTCAGTTTACATTATTGCTACTGTTGAATAATTCAGATTTAATGAGAATTTTAAACTTTAGTGTAGTTTACCTTTATACTAGCCTGATATATTTTAATTAATTGGTCTGTTAATTGAATGATTTCCCGCCTTTGGAGGTATTTAAGAGCTTGTTTTTTACATAATGTTGTCTGATGAAGCGTGGGTATTCCTACGCGAAAGCGCTTACCACATTTTTCATGTCAAAATAAAGAAGGTTTTGCTTCAGCTTCAGAATTCGTTTGGATCTCTTACTTTCTGCATTGGATTTTACATCGTGGTTGGATCTTCAGTTTATTTGTTTGAGAATTTGAAACTTAAAAAGTAATACAAAAGCTTAATAAAAACTTCATATAAAAATCTGTAGCATGTACATGTAAGGCACAACATCTGCTCCTGTCATTTATTCTATAGACAACGTATGAAATAGAACAATATAGATTTTCTTATTCTATGATGTTTATAGCATATATGTACATTTTACAGATCATGTATTTTACATTCTGTTTATTCTTTACACATATAGTTTAGGAATGCTTTGATAGAAATAGAAAAGTACCGATTAATACATGTTTTATACAACTTCTAATAGAAGAGCCATTCCATTCTGTTACAGTACATCAGTGTGTGGTGTCAGTGTGTGACCCTTGTTTCAGGCTGCTGTGACCTTTCCATTCTATCTTTATCCTAATAGCAGGCTGAGCTGACATTTCTAAAAACCACTGTGAATTCTTATAGCTGGTTTGCATCTGTTGTCTGATATCTGATTATTAGAGGAATTGTTTTCAACATAAATAGTTCCTTATATTAATAATTATGCCTTGATAAAGAGCAAAATTATTCATAAACACTATCTTATCTTGACTGATGCTCTTTTAGCCAGGCATTGTATTTCCATGCAGCATTGTATTCATGCTTTCAGTCACTGGCATTCACATATAAGATTGTTCACACATGCTGCTCAGGGAAGATTTCAGTAAGCTGGTGTCTCAACATTGCTTGAGATCCCAATACTATAACACTGAGCATCCATGACAGCGTGGAACATGCATCTGGTTACTCCTTCTGTGGCACTCGGGACAGTAACCCAATGAGCAGTGTTCCTCCTGCAAGCACCCCTGTTCATCTGCCTGTGTGGGACCTCACCTGCCCTCAGGCTATAGCCAGTGTCTACACTCACACCTGCCATAGTCACCACACTAGCCTGTTCAATGCCACAACCTGCCAACTGTCCATCATCTGTGGCCACTGGTGATGGGGTATGTGTGGGCATTGTCACTGAGTGCGGGGATGGTGTGGACAAGAGTGAGATGCCAACCAATGGCACAGATTCAGCCCCTGACAACCCCACCTGGACCTCACTATTCCTATCATCATTGTCAGAGTCTGCAGAGATAATGACATCAGTTTCCAAAAGGGAGGGACCCCAAGCCCCATTGCCACCTGTGAGGGCAAGACAACATATGTACATTAATACCTGCACTTTGACGTAGGTGAGGTGGCACAAATCTGTTACACGACCACACATTACCCAAATGATGGCATACATAACACACAGCCCTAAATATCATGCATTGCAGCCAGTTTTACTACATGCAACTAACTATGCAGAGCTCTGGGACATGTGATTAGTGTTAGTATGTGATGGCATTTCCCCAGCACAGAATGCAGCCATGTACACATCATTGTTCACCTGTATAGCACAGTGGCAAGTATTACAGAACATACCTCACAACTGTACATATCCTCACATTTGCTCTATTTCTCATAACCCCTGTGTTTCTCTGATACATAAGTGGGATGATCTAAGGAGTGACATCACTGATTAATGATATACATTTGAGTGTCAGACCTCCAAACCAGCAGTGAATGTATAGTCACACAATTCCTGTTACACCACCAATCTTCTAAGCTTACAGCGGATATGATAAGTGTACATAACCCTGTTAACATGCTATGTGCTTGTGATATACAAGATGGGACTGTAATAATGCATTCAAATATGTTACCCACCATTCATGTAACATATGACCTGTGCAATCCAATCGATAAACAAACACGTTACGTGTAAAATATAATGACTGCAATATGTACAATATGGTGATTGCATAAGTGTGCTCACCCTTAAAATGATACTTTGTTGAAGCAGCTTGTAAGTGACTGACAGCATTCACTCTTCTTGTGTTGGTGTCTATCAGCATGGCACATTTTGACTTGGCATTATTTGGCCACTCTTCCAAGCAAAGGTCACCCAACTCTGTCAGATTGCAAGGGCAGCTCATATGCACAGCCCTCATTAGGTCACACTGGTGCTTTTCTATCTGGTGTAGGTCTAGGCTCTGGCAGGGGCCAATCCATAACCATGAGTGTGTTCGGGTGGAGCCATTCTTAGATAACTTTGGATGTATGCTTCGGGTCTTTGTCATGTTGAAGGTTGACGCACCTCCCCATCCTCAGCATTCTAGCAGATGCCTGATAGTTTTTGGGCAGACTTGGGTGTTATTTGGAAATGTTCAGAATTCCCACCACCATGACTACAGGCTTTGTTCTAGTTTTGGAATGGCATTCCCACAGGGGGCCACAGCCACCAGTGTGATTCACCATGGGGATGTTGGTCTTCAGGTTATGAGAGGTGTTGCTTGTGCACCACATATACCTTTTGGTATTGTGGCTATGAGGTCAATCCATAGTCTGATTACACCATGACACATTTTCACACATGCCTTTTAGAGACGTGATGTGCTGTATTGCAATTTGTATCCACCCCTGGATGTTTTTTGGTGTGGGGAAATGCTTCCATCTTCTGACCCTACCCCATATTCCAGATGTATGCAGAATATGGGAGAGTGTTCCCACAGGTAGTACACAACACCAGTACTAGCAACAGATTCATGCAGCTCCCTCGGTGTTGCTTTATGTCCCCTGGCAGCCTCCCTAACCAGGTCTTGACATGTCTTGTCATCATTTTTGGAGGGACGTCAGGTTCCTTTCAGCATCACTGTTGTCCCATCTTCAATCCACCTTTTGAAAACTGTTTTCACTGTGTTCAATAGTGTATGCAATGCTATGATAATGTTGTTCTACCCTACTCTTGATTGATACCTTTCAAATATGAGATCCCTTTGTTACTTTATAAGCTATCTGCAAGCCATGGCTGTTGCTGTTGCAGACAACTGAGCAAATGTCATGAATATCCTACTTGGACAGCAGACTGTTGTTTGGTGTTACTCAGAGTGCCTTTACTTGATGGAAGGTGTGTACCCAAGTGACTGTATGCTGTCAGTAAATCACAAGCTGCTGCAATAACATATTATTTGAAGGGTGTGCATACATATGCATCCAGCTTATTATCAGGTTTGTGTACTCCATATTTGGTGCCCAATAGATTGATTTCTTTTACAGGTGAATTGTTCATGTCACAGGTCACATTACAGTTTGGAAAAGGTGTGGACTGACATATTGTGGACTCATGTATATATATATATATATATATATATATATATATATATATATATATATATATATTTATATATATATCACAAACACCTGGCATTTTAACAGGGGTCTGTACACTGTTTATATCCACTATATGACAGTAATATTATACACATGTCCCTACCTTAGGCCGTTTGTTCCCCCATTTTGCTGGCCTCTGTACAGATGTCTTGCACTGACAGGTCATGACGTATGCTACAGAGATGTTACATGCTCATCGGTCAGGCCCCTGTGGTGATCACTGTGATGCAATTCTGTTAACCCCAACACAAGTGAACATGCACATAAAGCAATATGGCTATGAGTGACAGTTGCGTTCATGGTCCTTTGCATGGCCTTCACATGCCTGAGGTATTGGCAAACCACAGCAGAACAATTGCATACTTACCAGCTGCAGGCTGCCATCCCACATGCAGACCAGAGGAACCTAGGTAGTTGTGGGAGGAAAGTGTTGTCAGCAGACCCACATGTGGCATTCATACAGGATGAATGCAGCATATCTGCTCATTTACAATACAACCCCCAATACTACACAATTTGCTATCCTTCACCATAGATGTGCACATCTGTACATTAGAAAACCCCATCCACAACTGCAATCTGACCTGACTCATGCACATAGATACTCTACAATTACAAGTATGTCTGCTACACTAGTCTAGTAATCTACACTGGGGCCTTACCTGCACACTCCTCATCTTGGTGCCACCCACTGCCAGTATGTGGGGGGTCTGTACTCTGATGTTGTACTGGGATGGGTGCCCCCAAGGTACTCGAGCAGCTCCCCGGTGGGTGTCGGTGGGGCTGCATGACCAGGCCCTCACCTGTGGCTGTGCAGTTCCTGGTCACTGCAGCAACCCTTTGCCAGGCATGGCATATGAGGTCACTTTCACGATACCAGACCTGCTCATATGTACATGCATGCAGGTCATCCCACAGGCCGGTCCTCTCCTGCAGATGTTGCTGGCTCCAGCCAAACATTATGGCATGGTTCTGTACTATGGCTTCTATGACTATATTTGCCTCAGCCACTGAGAAAGTTGACCTCTGCTGATGCGACATTGTCCCTGGAAGACCTAAAAAGGGAGACACATCACAGGACCTCACACATTTGGCAACAGTATGTACAAAACCTGCACAGCTACATTGAATACCAGTAGCCACCACTCACAACCACACCATACCCCTGTAATGTATCAGCACTGTATCTGCTTGCATTGCACTGCTGGTCCTGATGTGTCATATTCCCCCCAGTGAGGGCTAGTTAATCTTGTAATCCTGTACTCCTCATTCATGTCTGTGTAGAGGGATGACATTGGCCATCTTCCATGTGGATGAGGTGTGGATGGTGTCAAGGCTTGGTGTAACTACAGTGTGTAATGGAGCTGAGACAACATGCCTGAGTTCATGTAGTATGTAAACAGGGCTGTTATCAGGTCCCATGGATACTTACGTTTGTTGCATTTCAGTAGGCAATATGTACCTGTTCACTGGTGATTAAGGGAGGGGGTGTGGGTGCTGTGCATATCCACCTGCAATGATGCTGAGCCAGGGGGTGATGTTTGCCCTAAACCTATCTGTAGCAGGTTGGCTATAGCTATGTTGTGTGTGTATGTAGTCTGATTGGCCACCATTACAGGGTGGGTTGGTTTGTTGCCTCAGAGATTGCAGACATATGTGAAGATGGCCTTGTGATTGACCTTGGTGGATGTGTCCAATTTGTACTCATAGTTAGCCTTACAGTACTCCACCTGTGACCTTATATGCTTGATCTGAAAAAGGCTGATTTGATGCAAAGTTGGTATGTGCTCCTGATTTTCCTTTATAGCTGATATAGAGACCAAGTCTGTGGTTTATGTATTGCTGCTGTCTACTACAGGCATTCAACCTACCTTGAGGGGGTTGATGTTTTCCTGTTGGGTATTGCTGAGGCCATAAAACTATGTAGGTGCCCACATAGTACTGTGTTGTGGGCCTGGACACAGTTGCTAGTTCCAACATATGGGATGCCCTTCATGTTGGCCTTGCCCTTTTCCCTTTCCTGTGCGGTGGACATTACAGATGTGTGGGGGCTCCAGCTTTACAGACAGTAGGTGGAAATACCTCACAGGACAGGACATGTGGAGACAGCCCAACAACATGGGGGATAAAGCTCCAGATTATGGTACAGATTGTATGTCATTAGTGCATTTACTGGGTGACTTGACATCTGACAGTGATATGCCTCTGACATACCTCTCAACTGGCATGTTGTCCACAGACTGGCTGGATGTTTACCTATTTTGCTTGGTCTTTCCTCGAACAACATCTGCTTTTGTGGGGTTGGTAGGATAATGTGAGGATTGTAGTCAGTAAGTGTTGACATCTATTGGTGTTACAGGCATCATATACTTCAAGGATGTTATGTTAAAACAACATGTGCAACACCAGCTACTTTTTCAGTTTGTAACACCATTATGTATGATAGATCACTCTTTCAGCCCCCTGTCCCACAAGTATGCCATGCATTGTCCAGATGTCCTGCACTACAAGGTGCAGAGGTATGGTATATCATTAATTACCGTCACTCCAGTTATCATGCCAATGACCTGGCAGACTCCTGGCCCTGGTATGCAGGGCCAGACTGCCAAGTTGTGTAGCAGTGTTGTCTGTATATGTTTGTTGGGCTGGGTAGGGTGAGTAGCAGATGTGAGTGGCATGCATCATTTACCTATCTGACTCTGCATGCTGCTACAGCTGCTGGTGGTCTATCAAGTCAGTATGTTTGTAGGGGCTGAGTGTGACATGTCCTGTAACACCTCAGAATTCCCAGTACACTGTGAATTGGGGAAATATATGTAGGGGTAATGTGTGAGTGGCAAATGGTATGTGGTTGCTCTCACAGTGTTATACTGTCGCATTCAGTTTGCTTACTGGTATGTCGCTGTGACTGCGGTGCACTTGATTGGAGGTATGCACTTTCACACCAGTGTCTGTTTTCCACTAGTGTTACATCCCTGTAGTGCCTGTTATATTTGCTAATGCATGTGTACAGCCCCAGAGCTGGACCTGGGTAGTGTTATGTCAGTCTGATTGTTATTTGGACATTGTTCAGTAGGTCAGTGTAGTTTCTCTAATGTTGTGTTATGTCCACTATTCGTAGGATTTCCAGTTGCCTGGACAATATCTTTGGTCTGGTCCCCATGACTGTTATGTATGCATGACACATCAATGGGATGATGTGGGGACTGATGAGAAGCAATTGAGTCCTGGAATTGTGATATTTCTGTCTATGTATTTTAGGACATACACTGTTACTACATGAACTTTCTCAGCTTATCTACTGACGTAGTTTGGGCATGTCCCTATTTTCAGGCCTTTGTCCTCCCACTTTGTCAGGCTTGGTCCTGATTTATTGCACTAAGGGGTTCTGAGCATATCTTTCCAGTGCCAGATTTTTCACAGAATGTCCAGATGTTTGGACCATACTTTTTTTCAGTTCCACAATGTATTTCTATTTGTCTGGTAAATCATGGTGATGATCCAAGGATTTATGTCAGTAAATAAATAACATGACATTTCAGTTTCCATCCTCATACCCTTCAGTAATTGTCTCCGGAAACAACACTGTTGCTGCAACATGTCTTCATTTGTAACAGCGATTTTTGAAAAATGTCTGTATATGTGGCTCATCCCCACCTTTTTACAGTCTTTGTACAGGTTTTGCATTTTGCTGTGATTGTAGAGGACAACATGTTGAGAGGGATGGTTCTGAGGTATAACTGTACTGCATGTTTTATATAGATATATATATATATTTTTTTATTTATATTTTATTTTCCTTCCTTTATATTTTTATATATGTACATCTATATTATGACTCTGCTTTTATATATCTATATATATATATATATATATATATATATATATATATATATATGTTTCATCAGACATATATATCTATATCTATATATATATATATATATATATATATATATATACACACACACACACACATGTGTGTGTGTGTATGTGTCTATATACAACACACAAAAAGTTCCACAAAGCTTTCTCCCTAATGTTGTATGCCTCTATTGCATGATATGTTTGAAAAAGCAACATTAATTCCTACAGCTCAGATGGTGTAGGTACATTCCTCTGACTGCAGTGGTTAGGGTCATTGGTTCAAAACTTGGGACTGCTGTTTTTTTTTTTTATTAATTTTAAATGACCTGAATGCAGGATATGTTTGTTAAAGCGAATCCTCACAGCTCACATGGTATAGTGGCATTTTGCTGTGATTGTAGAGGACAGCATCCCAGGTTTGAGACTTGGTAGGGCTGACTATTTTGTTGCTGGGCAGAACAAGGTCTGATAGATGCAGACTAATTAAGGCATGTTTAAGCATATTATACTTATAATGCTATATTTAAGTAATAACCCACAGCTGTGTGTGGGTAATGCTGGATTTACCCACAGTTGGTGTGGTTTGGTCATGAGGGCAAAGCCCGAGTGACAAAACAAAGCCAACCGTGGGTAAATACAGCATTGCCCACATCTAGCCATGGGTTATTGCTATTATACAATGACATTATTTAAGAAAAACAATATTTACCTTTCTTAAATAATGTCATTGTATAATGCCTCTGTGCTGCCCTTCTGTGGTTTTCCGGTATCATGGGACATTTCTGATATACTGTGCATGCATAAGGGACGTGTTTCCATGCTTATGTAGTACATCAGCATTGTCAGAGGTAGCAACAGAGATATGAAGATCTCCATTGCTTTTTTTAACATATTTCGGTATGTTATACGAGTTGAAGAACTTGTATAACATAGTAAGATATATTAAAAAATGCAATGGAGATCTTCCTTTCTCTGTTGAAAGTAAGATCTCTGTTGCACATTTTTTTATGATATCTTGCTATGTTATACGAGTTCTTCAACTCGTAAAACATAGCAAGATATGTTAAAAAAAGCAACGAAGCTCTTTGTTTTTCTCCATTGCTATCTCTGTAGAAAAAAAAAATAAACAAAGAACAGGAGATACTGAATATCACCTCCACTCCACAAAACAACTCCGTAATAACACAGCCAAGCCCGCTTGCTGTACAATAAAGGGTATCCTCCTGCAAACTCTCAAAGAATGGCAAAAACACACTCCCAGCAGTTCCAAATGATGCAAAATGGTCACGAACCACCAAAAAGAAATTTATTTATACGAACATCGAAAACTCCATAAAAACAAGAAAACAAACACAGGATTGAGCGCGCTTTCGTCTGTAGGTATTTAGACTTCTTCAGAATCAAATAATGCCCATAGTAAACTGCTTTTTATATACTTTTAAGATGTTTGTTATGATCCATACAACCTCCGTGAAGTTTTCCGGATACGCAGTTTGAACCGGAAATGACAAACCATATACCTAAGTGTAACAATTAAATCGTCCGAAGAGTTATAGTACCAACATAAAGGCCTCGTCAATCAATCCTGTGTTTGTTTTCTTGTTTTTATGGAGTTTTCGATGTTCGTATAAATAAATTTCTTTTTGGTGGTTCATGACCATTTTGCATCATTTGGAACTGCTGGGAGTGTGTTTTTGCCATTCTTTGAGAGTTTGCAGGAGGATACCCTTTATTGTACAGCAAGCGGGCTTGGCTGTGTTATTAAAGAACAGGAGATATACAAATGGAAAAAGTCCAGGCAACCGGACCTTTTTCCGTCAATGTATTCTCAGATTTACAACTGGCACTCTGGTTGGTCTGGCCAGTTAGCGTACTCGTTTTTGTATGTTAATATGCAGTCATTGTATAATATAAAATAATATTTACATACACATAATAATTTTACATTTACCTTCCATGACATCTCCCTATGTGCTTTCATTACATTATATTCTTGTGTGACTATACTGTATGGGGCACGTGTGTTTATATGGGGGTCTCACATGATTTCTACACTGACATCTCACTTTTGGAACTGCTACACAACCCTGGTTGACAAAAAAATAGTTGCTACATGTTTACTAAAATAATTTTAACACTTCTTTCACATAAGTTGCCTGTCTTTGGACTCAAGCCATGAACACCTGCATGTAAAGCTGTAACTCTAACCACTACAATATTTTGGCTTGGAAAGTTCTCCTATCTATTTTCATTTAGCTCCTATGGGAAGTTTAAGCATAATGAACACACCCACTTAGCTACACTTAAACATTTCTTAGCGTATTAAAAATAAGTATATATTATTATTATATTTTTAGGTTATATGGGTGTGTATTGTGGTGTTCTGACAACTACTTGGGACTGTATTCATGAAATACTGGCATTGTTTGTCTTTCAGGCTTCTATGTGTGTTTCATGCTGATGCATGACATGTTCTCTATCAACTTTGTGTGTTTGTGGGGCTATGCTTTTTAATTTTTGGGGGATTTATCCCCTGTTATGTGTGCATTGCAGGAAGCAGAAGTGCCATACGGCACTTTAGCAATACCAGGGGTATGTCACAGACGCTATGGCACACCCCCTGTATTGTTTGGCTCTTGTTGTTTTAATTTCAGTGTCTGTGGACACTGAAATGATCAATTTTAAATTTCAGTGTCAGCGGACACTGAAATACTGACATAATATTAGAGCAAAGCTCTAATATTATGCCAGTATGGCTTAGAAACTGCTGTACAGCACTTTCTGAGTGCAGGGGACATGTTTAGTGTCCGTGCACTGCTCTGACATGCCCCCTGCACTCGTACATGGATCGTGTCTGTGTAGAGAATACAGCAGCACACCTTCATGAATATGCAAGGCACGCTGCTGGTCTACACGGACATGGAATACTCCATGCAAGAATAACCTTATTGTTGCATGGAGTGTTCCTGAATCCCAGGTACTGTCTTTTCTAGATTATGTAAGTACATAAGATGGTGGTTTAAATCCAGTCGTGAGTGTCTGTGTCATGCTATGTCATCAGTGATTTATAGCTTTATGTTGGTAGGGGGCTCTCTCACAACTATCATTCCCTTTTAGCAGACACATCAAGCTATTAAAACAATGGTGACGTCATCAAGTCAAATGTGCACTGTCACAATTGTAAACAAACACTTGGTGCGGTGCTTATATGATTCATGCAGTGTGCTGTAGCTTGTGATCTTAGTTAGGTAATCAGTTAAAAATAAAACGTTACTCCATAGACTCAGTTGTGTCGGAGTGTGTGTGAATGTACATGTAAGAATGATGGCATCACAAATCTTATGTGAAACGTAGAGCTGCAGAGAACTCTTTCACTACTTTCTAGCCATTTTAACTCAGATGAATACTGATGATGCCCTTTGCTGAAATGCACCTTATTTAAGCCTAGTAGTAAGCCTTCACCTGCAGTAGGAGGAAATGATACCAGGTTTATAGACTTTCACTTACAACACATATTTATACAGGGAGAGTGCTTCCCCTTCAATCTGTTGCATTTTTAGCCAAAACACGTTCGTTGCAACCCATCCTCTCAAATGTCCATTATTACAGTATTACAATCAAATTTCTCTTGTGCATTTGATGTTGTCACTGTGCTCTCTGGGTTGTGCAGGTAGCTGGGTAGGTGATTAAAATCAAGCATTGATTAAATACACAATCTAGAGAGCACAGTATCAACTACAAAAGCCTCAGGAGAAGTCTGACTCAAACAGTAATTTGAGAGCACTCTTTGAAAGGATGACCTCATCATCAGTGACCCTATTCATACGGAACCTAGATAGTTGGATGGGAGACCACAAATTTGCTCCTGGGGTGTCACTCATGTCCCTCATGTACAGGTGTAGCTGGTGTTGATCACAGACCTGCTCTGTTCATAAATTCGTTCACAAATGGGGACACCTGGGATTAAAATAGCTAGGGATGTAAAGGCTCTAGGGCCACTAGCCTAGTAACCTCCTATAAACCTATGAAACTATTATTGCCTTAGAAAGCCATGAGTTTGAATCAGGTATTATCTACATATTTTTCAAGATTGTGTTTTCTACTGTCACAGTGATGCCTCCATGATGCAACACGTTTGTGTAAAACTACCATCATGCAATATTTTGTGAAAAGGAGCAGATCACTCCACTCTTTTTACCAGTTTACAGGCGCACATGCACCTTCCATAATAAGTTGATGTCATGCCTTCTAATATCACTAACTCACAATTGTAGTAAGGCTTCTCCTGTGGTGTGTGTAGTCTGCAAAATATCATGTAGTTTATGTGGTCGCATAGTAGGTGTTCGAAACTCACAGTGACTGATTATCATTTGTGTCTGTCAGTATACGTCTATGCATTAATTGCTTTCACCACGGTTGTAATGTGTACAATTTCACATCTGGCACATCGAGAGAGCAAGAATTGCTATGTCACAATACTGTTCATTGATTTTAGTTCCGCCTTTAACACTATCATCCGCCAGAATCTGATATTGAAGCTGATCCAGCTGGGCATCAACACTCCCCTATATACAGTAACTGGATACTGGACTTTCTCATCAACAGACCCCAAAAAGTATGTGTGGGAAATAACAGTTCAATCAATATTACATTGAGCACAGGTGTCCCTCAGGGCTGTATCCTGAGTCCTCTGCTGTTCACCTTGTTGACGCATAACTGCATGGCCAAGCATGAATCCAACAAAATCATCCAAGTTCGCGGATAATACCACCATCATAGGTCTTGTCAGAAATGGTGCAGAAACAGCATACAGGGATGAAGTGGAGCATCTGATAGGCTGGTGCGACAGCAACAATCTGGCCTTAAATATAAGCAAGACCAAAGAATTAATAGTGGACATCAGGTGGACTCAGGAGATGCAACGACCTCTGTAAATTAAGGGGGTGGCAGTGAAAAGAGTAAAAAACACTATGTTCCTGGGGCTGCACATCTCAGATGACCTATCCTGGTCAACTCATATTAGCCACACAGTAAAGAAGGCACAAAAACATCTGCACTTCCTATGGAAACCAAGAAAGGCAAACCTGTCTCAGTCCATCCTCAAAGCCTTCTACAGGGGCACCATCAAGAGCATCCTCTCAAATAACATCATAGTTTGGCATGGTAACTGCAAAGCATCTGACCGCAGGGCTCTCCTGATAGTAGTGAGGTCAGCAAAAAAGTCATTGGTTCCTCGTTCCCATCCATGGATGATCTGCACAAGACTCACTCACCCTGCCCATGGAATGTACTTCCACCTTTCCTTGGGCAGGCAGTATTGCAACTTACACTGCAAAACATCTGGCCTGAACAGGAGCTTCTTCCCTCTGTCCATAAGGCTGCTGAACTTGAATGCCAGGCGTGACAGTGAATAATTAGATCAATATGCCACTTGCTGTGAAGTATCATCTATAGTAATCACTCTGACAAATTTCTTCAATAACCGGTACAGTTAGCCTAATTTCTTATGTTATTAATTCTTGAATGTGCAATAGTCAGGACTGAGTCACAACTCCATACATGTGCAATATGAACATCAGAATATATCATACTACAACTGATGAAGTGTAATATCTAAGCAATCACAATGTGAAGTCTTTGGACAGGATTCACGAAGGCTTGGATGGAGTCTAAGAGACGTGTAAGACTCCATGCAGCCTTCGCGATCCAGGAACAGCCCAAAGTCCGTGTAAGAGACCAGCTAAAACGTCTCTTAGACGGAGTGGGCGTGGATAAGCTAATCACCTCACTTGCAGCCAAATAGCATGCAAATGAGGATGATTAGCGGTCCAGGGAGCCCAAAACAGCCCATGTAAGAGCCGTTTTAGCTGCAGAAATGTACTCAGTTGACAACTGAGTACGTTTCTGCTAAAACCACAATGGAGCCATGTCAGCTCCAAATAAAGGGTGCATATGTGTCAGGCAGCATGCCAATGGCCAAATATGTGGCCATTGGCAAGGTAACCTGATGCAAAAGTAATAAAAATATATATTTTTTTCGTCGATCCCCGATGTTTAAACCCAGCGCAGCCCCGCGCAAACAGGCTGCGCTGTATAAAACATAAAAATGAAGGTTATAAACCCACAAATGTGGGTTTTATGCAATACATGGATTTACAATGCAGGGACCAGCAGACTAAAAACAACATGGCCACCGTGTAGTGGTTGCTAAGGGGGGAAGCTGAGTCTAAGAGCTGTAACTAAGCATTAGTAGGCAATCTGATGCAAATGAGTGTTAGGATATTGAATTCCACTGTCACATAGCAAATGAGCACATTCTGAGTAGTGTAAGAGTTACATAAGGGGGAGGAACAGAGTAGGAGATAGGTGACATCACAGGGGGGAATGGCAGAAAGAAATGCAGTTCATTGGAGGTCAGAGTTACATGACAGATGTCAGACACATATCATGGAAAGAGGAGGGCCACAACATAAGCATGGGAAAGTCAAGAAATGGAAGGTGTACACTGTTGCCTACACCAAAGTTTCTTGCTGAGCATGCATGTGCACGTGTGTGCGCCACAAAGCGCGAGTAAGAGAGTGTGCATGCGTCTAAGGCAGAATGAGCATGTGGGAGCGTGTTGCTAGATGTTTAACACTGTTTGCGTGGGTGCGCGCGCGCGTGTAGGGCAGACTTAGCAGGTAGATGCCTGTTGGCAGACCTGTAACACTGTTTGAGCTGGTGTACATGTGTTTTAACCCGAATAAGATGATTCTGAACCGTGTAAGCACGTGTGCGCGCGTGTAAGCCACTGTGAGCATGTTTCTGCTGGTATACACGCTGCTCCCCCCTGAGGAAACAGAAAGGAAAAAGGAAGCAGCAGAATTAGTAGGAAGCTAGCAGGGAATACTGCTGGAGCTAGCAGGTGAAAACAATCAGAAGCAGGCAATTACACAGGCAGAATAGTAGCTCAGCCAAACACTTAAAAATCTGCAAAAAGCAGTGCAAGATGCTTCTCTCAAGAGACACTGCAAGACAAGAGTTAGCTATTAGAAGTGAAAACTGAAAAAGCTGAACTCAGAGCAGAAATGTTAGGGGCTGCCATAGCTGTCATAATGAGACATAGGCGACTTGCTGAGGGTGGTGACAATGCAGATGGTGCCAGACAACCCACAGTGAGGAGACAGAGAAGAATGTACAGGCCCAGGGTCACCTACCAAAGGTTACATGAGCTGGAGATAGTAGAGCGCTATAGAGTGGACAGAGACCTCCTGCAGCAAATAGTGGAGCTGTGCAGGCCACGCCTCACACACAGAACCAACAGAGGGGAACCCATCCCAGGGGAAACCAAGGTATGTGTTGGCCTAAGAATACTAGCAACAGGTACCTTCCAGAGACCAAGTGGTGATATGATGGGGATATCACAGGCATCAGCCTCCAGGGTACTGCACCAGTTCCTGGATGCCATGTCAGCACATGTCGGTGATTATGTATATTTTCCCAATGCCCGTGAGGTATTGGCCAGCAATATGCGTCTCTTCCAGCAAATAGCGGAATACCCTGAGGTAGTGGGTGCAATAGACTGCACGCACATACGCATCAAAGCACCAGCCGGTGAGCGGGGTAGGGCCTACATTAACTGCAAGGGCTTCCCCACCATCAACTGCCAGGTCGTGTGTGATGCCCAAGGCATAATAATGAATGTGTGTGCTGGCTGCCCTGGGAGCTACCATGATTCCCACATCTGGCATTTGACGCAGCTGTACCAGACATTTGCCAATGGGGACATCCCACACGGACACCTAGTGGGGGATGCAGGTTATGCACTGGAGCCGTGGCTGATGACACCCATCAGAAATGCACACACACCTGAACAGGAACGCCATAATGAGGCACACGCACAAACACGTAATGTAATAGCGCATGTGTTTGGGCTGCTCAAGTCACGGTTCCGGTGTCTGGACACATCTGGTGGAGCCTTGCAGTACACACCAACTACATGTACCCAAATTGTCATGGTATGTGCTATGCTACATAATATGATCTTGTGAAAACAGCTGCAGCAGGACCAGCATAGGGCCGGGCCAAACAGCCCCCCACCATTGCCAAGGCCATCACAGGCAGAGCGTGACTCGGAGGAGGAACAACCTGAGCCTGCCCCAGTAAGCAGAAGTAGGCGTGTCCAGTATGCCCTGGCTTTGGCAAAGAGGCAACGCATAGCACATACACTGGCTCAGTAGGAACCCTGGGAATGATACCCCCTCTGACTCACTCAAATAATAACAGGGATGCCTAAAATGACATGACCCGCTCACAAACATGTACAGGGAGTGTAATATGTGCATCCGACAGAGGCAGCCCTGCAGCACTACCTGAGGCATGAATGCCATGTGTTAAGTAATGTAACACCATGTACTATATGCACACCTGAGGACCCTGACTAACATCCTACCCTCACCAAGCATCATGCCACAATATGACAATGAGATGATCAAGTGCAATAAATGACTGAAGTATCGCAGTTAGTCAAAGGGTATCTATCCAATGTGTGCCAGCCTGGGATGACTATGCTGAGCATGACATGATGCTCCACCTGCTAGGACTGGCGTGCACCTATCAGTGCAGGCCGTATGGATACTGGCAAAGGCTGTTGTTACCCACAGCGTGCCATGAATAGGTAAGGCTAAAAACACAAACCTATCTCCATAGGTATCAGAAGGGATAAGAATAAGATAAGGGATAAGTCGAAACAGCAAGATGCATGCAGTCTAAACTCACCCAGTATGGAGAATGTTGATAACTGTGCTGTAACAGAAAACTGGGTCAAGGCTCACAACAGCACCCTAACACTACCAGGTTACACCTCATACTCTGCTTTACAGACTCAAAACATGGAACAAGCTACAAAAGGAGGGTGACTAGCAATAATTGTCAAGGATAACCACACCCCCATGTTGGTACCACAACAAGAAGCAGCATGGACTAGCCATGGTCAGGTAACAGTGGCTATAACTGCCCCCCAGTTTATAGCCTGCTACAGACTACTGTCCAAACACCAGGAACTGCACCTGGCCTATGCTGGAATACATGAATATATCAAGTCCTCCAAACCACATTATATTGGGTGACTGAAAATACCCAGACATAGACTGGGAGCATTATACTATCTCCAACAGTGTAGGACAAAAGTTCATAGAATCCATAAACCAAAATGCCCAGGAACAACATACCACTCCCACAAGAGGGGTAAGCATACTGGATGTGATAATCAGCAACATGCGTACTGGATGGCAATACGAGAAGTGTGTTGCTCACTGGTAAAACCAGACCATAGAGAAATCACACTGGATATACAAATCCTGACCACAGTCCCTGGCCAGAAAACCACAGTGGAAAACATGTATAAAGCAATATTTGCACTCCTCCAAACTGATGTGGAATCCATTAAAGGTCCTGTGCAGGTGCAAAATATGGGCCACACCTCAGAATCTGTAATACAGCCATTCCATGAACACTGTCAGGAATGCTTGGATTATGCAATCCTAAATTAAAACAAGACACAATGCCATACACGCAGGCATCTGGCATGGTGGACACCAGCCATAACCAAACCATGCAAGAGAATGAGGAAGCTACTACATGATAGAGCAAACATAAAAAATGAAGTAATCACTGATCAGTAGTATGGCAATAAAATATGTCCACACATACAATCCACTAAGGCCAGCCACAACAAGTTGAATCTGTGAATCTTGAGGCAATGTTACACCTGCCCCAAGTACACAGACAACCCCCAACTCCCCCCAAGAAATACAAATATATGTGAGAGATGCAACCATCTATCCAAACTGGAGGTTGAGCTCCCTCAACTCAGTACTCACAAAACTAGTCAGGAGGAGAAGGTAACCACACACACCACAAACCCAGTCCCACATAGACCTATAACAACTGCAAACCAAAGACATAAACACAGAAAAACATTCCCAGAGGCCCAAATTACAAACACACCACACCAACAGAGGCCTCCAAAGCAGACATCCAATCAAACAACCTCCAAACATAGCACATGCAACACATAGTACACAAAGCTGGTGTGCCAAACAGTCACAGGCCAGAAGGAGAAACAACATGCCTGATACAGCTGTAATAGGTGACTCCATAGCGAGACACACTGCTGTCCCGCACACCAGACTGAACAAGGGAAAGGGTACATTAAGCTGCCTGTAGGCTGCCACAATACGCCACATAACACAAGTATGCAGGTCACCCCAAAGCAAGTAGAAATATGATGCAGTCATAGTCCATGCTGGTGTGAATGACCAGAGATGTACCTCCCCAGACTACATGAAAAAAGACATAGATGAGCTCTCTGATTATGTAGTCCAGGCCGGTATGGCACTCACCATTTGCAGCATCCTACCCTCACCAAGAATGATGCCACAGTACAAACACGGAATGATCAGTTATAACAAGTGGCACACTCACTGGTGTCATTCCAAGGGGATTCAATGTCTGTCTGCTTGGGATGTCATGCTTGACAAGCTACGCAGCTGTTCCAGGGATGGCTTGCACCTGTTACCCCTGGGCATCTGGATATTGGATAAGGCTTTTGCCACCTCCATAGAGCCTTTTTTAGGCAAGGCTGAAAAGACTAACCCACCACCCTAGAAAACATAAGTGGAAAGAAATATAAGGGTAATGATGACCAATGCCAGATGTGTAAACCCCAATATGCATGCTCCCGAGGCCATCCCCAGTATGGAGAACATCGATGTCTGTGCAGTGACAGAAACCTGCTGCAAGCCTCCTGACAGCACACCAGCACTACCAGGTTATACCACATATCATGCGTCATGGCCCCAAAACCTGGAACAAAACATAAAAGGAGGGTGAGTATCCATATTCAGCACAGACACCCATACGTCCAGGTAACTGACCATGCACAAGGCATTGGAGTCCACCCATGTGCAACTCACCATAGGCAAGACTGCTGTACAGTCTGTAGCATGCTAAAGACCACACTCTCACACACAGGATCCCCACCCAGCCATCCTGAAGACACTGGACAGTATGAATGTCCCACCAAATACCAAACAAGGTACTCACAAATTACCACAAAGGTGGTAAACCATTATGTATGGAAGGAGTAATCAGGGACCTAGGGACACAAGTGGACAGTAACCTGTTATGTGACACTCACATTGCCAATGTGGCTAGGAAGACTGTCTACATTGGACACCGTATCATGAAAGGATTCACATCTACATCAACAGAGGTCATTGTGCCCCTATACTGTTCTCTTATCACACCCATAATCTAGTACAATGCCTCATATGGGATGTACCTTACCTGACACCTGCAGCAGTTAGAAAGACCTCAAAGGTACCTCACCAAGAGGATAAAGGGTCTCAAATATATGTCATATGCTGCCTGGCTGTAGACACCCCAGCTGAATGCAGTCACATACTGCCTGTTGTACAAGGCCATGTCCACCACAGGAGTAATGGACATTCTCCACCCCAGAAAACTCAAAGCCATCGGAGCTGTGAGAGTAAGAGATGTCAATCTCAACACATAATGAAATAGAATGTGCAGGAGTGACAGATACATAATCCAGAGGCTCCCCACACCCTGGAACAGAATCCCACTCCATGTTAGGCAGAGCCCCTCACTGACACTCTTCAACAGGAATCTTGCCAAGTGGATGGATGATCGTAGAGTTACACTGGGGGTCTTCACTGTGTCACGTCCAGACAGAGGCACAGCATAGCAAATCATAAATGGCCATAATATTCACATACTGAGTAAAAATCAAACTGAAGACCAAAATCCAAAAGAAAAGTAGAAACAAACCAAGCAGAGACCAAAAAGTTGCACGGACTGTTTAATGTAGTAAGCGCTTTCGGTCGAGGTAATCCCCCAACCTTCATCAGACATACACAAAATAACAACCATGATGCCTTCTTTAAATGTATGGCTTAATTAGAATGCATTTTTGTTAATTGAATAATTCATTAATTGTGCTTAAACAACCAAACTGTGAATATGCTGTGTGAAATAAATACATACAAGAAGGCTGTAGTTTTTCCCAACGAAACAACAGAATAAATATAAACATTATACATGTAAGTAAATGTTTGTATAAGATACATATAAACTATGATTTAACTATAGATTATTATAAAAATATTGATTCACAATAAAATGACATTACATTAAATTAAAATGTTAAATTGGTTGAAAATAATAATTATTTATCAACCCTACACAATAATATTATGTTTTACTACAATGTTAAAATTCATTTTTAGCAGCATTTGAACAAAATAAAATAAAACAAAACAAAACAAAACAAGACAAAGTTGACACTCACCAATGAATATCATACTTATAGCAATATTATTACATGCCTTATGTTGTGTTATGTTTATTTAATAATTATTACTTGTACATAGCCAGCTATACTAGCATCACCTCATTAATGCTTTTAATTTTAGTATGCTTTTTAATGATGCATACTCATTAAGACCTGGAAAAATATGGGCTGCAGTTCTAATTTGCCATAGTAATTCTTGTTCTTCTAACCAAAGTTGCCATGGTCCACCCCTAATACTGATATTGATTTGTTGAATGACAGAAAATGCAAAACTATGATCAGGTTCATCGTGAATGTGCCTGGCAAGAGCATTTGTTAAATCTTTTCTGCCTACGGCATAAAGATGCTCATAAACTCTCTTCTTAAATGATCTTTCCGTTTTGCCTATGTAAAATGCACAACATTTTGTGCACTGTGCCACATACACAACTCTGTTACTATCACAGTTATATCTCCCTTTTATGGCATAGGTTTTCCCCCTAATACAGACACTATTCCCTGTCTTTATGTGCTTACATTGAGGACACATGCCACATTTTGACATACCAATATTTGTCCTTGTTGGTTTATGGCTAGACTTGTCCAACAAACTCTTCAAATTCATACCTCTCTTATAAACAAACTTGGGTTTTATGCCAATAGCTTTCACTAATTCTGTGTCTTCAATAATAAAATTCCAGTTTTTGTTTATGATGTCTCTAATTTCCTGAAAATCAACACAAAAAGTGAAAATGAAATTAATGTTAAAATGTGATGTGTCTTTATTTGATGACTCTACATTAGTTGTATGGTGCCACCTCCTATTAGGGGTCGGAAATGCCCTGCATTTCGTTTTGAGACTACCTCATCCTTAACTTCCTTAATTAAAGTGTTTGGATACCCTCTCATAGCAAACTTATTGCTCAAATTATCACATTCAATTATGAAGTCATCTTTGTCCGACACCATCCTAGCAGCCCTCACAAACTGTCCTTTCACCACACTTTTCTTCTGGTGAAAGGGGTGACAGCTTGTGAAGTGAAGAAAGGAATTAGAGTGTGTGGGCTTCCTAAATATCTCCGATTTATATTTATTATTCAAGATATCTTTACTTAGTTTTACATCTAAGAAGCACATCTCATTGATACCTACTGAGTAAGTGAATTGTAAAAAATTAGTCATACTTGAAAGGCTTTCCATAAATTGAGGGATTAGGTCAACTGGCCCTTTCCAGAAGAAGCACATGTCATCTTGGTACCTATTGTACCAAGTGACATGTTGTGTATATAAAGTGTTCTGAAAGAGGTATTCATTTTCCCAATGTGCTAGAACAGAGTTTGCAAAGCTGCAACCACAAGGTGACCCCATTGCAATCCCAGTTTTCTGAAGATAAAATTGTCCTTTAAAGGTGAGAAAGTTATTGAACAAAATAACTTCTAATAGGGTTTCAACAAGGTTCATCTGGTCATTAGAAGCTTTTTTCTTTAACATAAAGTCCCTTGTCCACTCAATGCCTAATTTCTGGGGTATAACTGTGTATAGATCTTTGATATCTAGCACTAAGAATATACAATTTGTATCAAACGCCATTTTGTCTATACATTGTAAAAAGCTCCAAGAATCCTTGCAGATTTGAGGCTCTGTTTTTAATAAAGGTTTCAAAATCTCATCTACCAGTTTGGCACAAGCATATGTAATGGACCCTCGTCCGTCCACAATTGGTCTAAAAGGAGGGTTTTTTAGATCTTTGTGGATTTTTGGTGTGCCAAACAAAGTAGGAATTTTTGGCGCTGACATGTTTAGATAGTGGAAAGTGTCACTGTCTATCATACCTTCAATGAACAAATCATCCAAAATTCTTTTGATTTTATTATATGCTGTATGTATTTCATTCAAACTGGACTGTATGTAACTATCAGAGTCTAGATGTTCTAATAACCTATTCTCATAGAGGTATTCATCCATAAATACCAAACCCCCTCCTTTATCTGGAGACATAACCCTAATGTTGCATTCATTAAGAAGAGACAAAAATGCTATTTCTTCTTGAGATGTGTTAGATTTCCTATTGTGAAGATTGGGTCTATTGTTGACCATTGATCTTAAATCATTCTCACACACTTTCTCAAAAACATTAAGGGAGTTATGTAATGGGGGATTAAAGATGCTTGAAACTCTGTGAGTATCTATAAGAGATGGTGTGTTACCTAGTCTGAATGCCAAATTTAATTTGCGCACATATAATTTCAGATCTACAATAGTTCTGACTGCATTACATTTCTTATCCGGCACAAAACTAAGACCTCTCGATAAAAAATTAATAACATTCTGTTCCACAGTAAGTACTGTATAATTGTAGATCTTAAAATCTCCTGACTGACTAGTTAGAACACTAGGGCAACTGTCATCTATATTACTTATCTCCTCCGTTGGTTCCCCTTCCTCCTCCTCTGTGTTCTCCCTCTCTGATTGGATGTAGAGTTGTTGTTGTTCCTGCTCGTGCCAGGGTTCATGGCATCCCCCACCATGTGAAAACCCTGATTGTTGGCATTCAAATTATAAGCCTGTTGACCCTGGTTATGATTGCCACCATTTATATTAACATTATTAACATGATGGCTTTGATTTCTAATGCGCTCACTTCTTCTAATTTGGGGCGCTTCAGAGTTGTCGTTAATGTCTTGTGCATCCACTTGAGGAGGGGAATCAATAACTTGATTATTGTTTGTATTAAACAAATTGGTTTGATTCAAAGGGGGAGGGGGGTACGCCTTTTTGTTACCATATTCTTTTAAATCTCGGTCAATTTTTCTTTTCTTGTTAACTACTAATTTATTAATGGTTGCATCAATGCTAGATAAAATCCTTGCATAATCGTATTTATATCTGATAAACTCAGAATGACTCTGAAGAAACATTTCCAATTGTGTTAAATCCACTTGCAGTGTATTGAGTTCCACATTATAAAAATTAATCAAAGAATTTAAGAACTCGATGCCCTGTTTATCAAATAAAGCAATGAGTTCCTGATGATACACAGAATTATTAATTAATCCTGCAGGGTAACGCCACTGGCGTAACCCTTTTGGAATTATTTTTAAATTTATACATTCCTGTAAATATGAAACTTCTAATTGAAGTTTTCTACAGTGAAACAGTTTGTTATCAAATAAATTGAGTTTATCAATGAACATAGATGAGCTCACCATATTGTTCACATCAGAAATAGCGGCTCCATTAGGATTATTATTGTCCAATGACGAAAAAAAGTCCTTCTTGGCTAAAAAGCTAGCCATCGATGGAATAGGTGTGCTATCATTAGCCCCATGAAGTCGCAAATCTGTGTTATTCACCATGGCATTATTCGATGTAAAAGCTGCTCCATTTGGGTTAGTTTCCGTTGAGCTCGTAGTTCCCTGTCCGCTGTTAGGCGTGCTACCACCCTGTACATGCTGAGCTGGCTGAATCAGCCCCGTTGATGAGGAACCAGATGCACCCACGCTGGCGTTCCCATCAGGTACAGCTTGTTGACTAGTACTGTTCCTAGTGATACAAGCTTGAACCTGCTGCGATAGATTGTCTACTTTAGTTAACAACATGTTAACTAAAGCCGTAAGGTCTATTGGCGAGTCGCTAGTATTTGCTGCTTCTTGACTGTTCTGTACGTTAGTTCCAGTATGTTGAACACCAGGAACTAACTCTTCCTCTTGGGAAAAAAGAGGTTGTGACCCAGTCCTATGATGCACGCTGCTCTGCCCCACGGAAGCGTTTCCACTCGACATGACAAACTGAGTAAAAATCAAACTGAAGACCAAAATCCAAAAGAAAAGTAGAAACGAACCAAGCAGAGACCAAAAAGTTGCACGGACTGTTTAATGTAGTAAGCGCTTTCGGTCGAGGTAATCCCCCAACCTTCATCAGACATACACAAAATAACAACCATGATGCCTTCTTTAAATGTATGGCTTAATTAGAATGCATTTTTGTTAATTGAATAATTCATTAATTGTGCTTAAACAACCAAACTGTGAATATGCTGTGTGAAATAAATACATACAAGAAGGCTGTAGTTTTTCCCAACGAAACAACAGAATAAATATAAACATTATACATGTAAGTAAATGTTTGTATAAGATACATATAAACTATGATTTAACTATAGATTATTATAAAAATATTGATTCACAATAAAATGACATTACATTAAATTAAAATGTTAAATTGGTTGAAAATAATAATTATTTATCAACCCTACACAATAATATTATGTTTTACTACAATGTTAAAATTCATTTTTAGCAGCATTTGAACAAAATAAAATAAAACAAAACAAAACAAGACAAAGTTGACACTCGCCAATGAATATCATACTTATAGCAATATTATTACATGCCTTATGTTGTGTTATGTTTATTTAATAATTATTACTTGTACATAGCCAGCTATACTAGCATCACCTCATTAATGCTTTTAATTTTAGTATGCTTTTTAATGATGCATACTCATTAAGACCTGGAAAAATATGGGCTGCAGTTCTAATTTGCCATAGTAATTCTTGTTCTTCTAACCAAAGTTGCCATGGTCCACCCCTAATACTGATATTGATTTGTTGAATGACAGAAAATGCAAAACTATGATCAGGTTCATCGTGAATGTGCCTGGCAAGAGCATTTGTTAAATCTTTTCTGCCTACGGCATAAAGATGCTCATAAACTCTCTTCTTAAATGATCTTTCCGTTTTGCCTATGTAAAATGCACAACATTTTGTGCACTGTGCCACATACACAACTCTGTTACTATCACAGTTATATCTCCCTTTTATGGCATAGGTTTTCCCCCTAATACAGACACTATTCCCTGTCTTTATGTGCTTACATTGAGGACACATGCCACATTTTGATATAACTGTGATAGTAACAGAGTTGTGTATGTGGCACAGTGCACAAAATGTTGTGCATTTTACATAGGCAAAACGGAAAGATCATTTAAGAAGAGAGTTTATGAGCATCTTTATGCCGTAGGCAGAAAAGATTTAACAAATGCTCTTGCCAGGCACATTCACGATGAACCTGATCATAGTTTTGCATTTTCTGTCATTCAACAAATCAATATCAGTATTAGGGGTGGACCATGGCAACTTTGGTTAGAAGAACAAGAATTACTATGGCAAATTAGAACTGCAGCCCATATTTTTCCAGGTCTTAATGAGTATGCATCATTAAAAGCATACTAAAATTAAAAGCATTAATGAGGTGATGCTAGTATAGCTGGCTATGTACAAGTAATAATTATTAAATAAACATAACACAACATAAGGTATGTAATAATATTGCTATAAGTATGATATTCATTGGCGAAAAGTCAACTTTGTCTTGTTTTGTTTTTGTTTTATTTTATTTTGTTCAAATGCTGCTAAAAATGAATTTTAACATTGTAGTAAAACATAATATTATTGTGTAGGGTTGATAAATAATTATTATTTTCAACCAATTTAACATTTTAATTTAATGTAATGTCATTTTATTGTGAATCAATATTTTTATAATAATCTATAGTTAAATCATAGTTTATATGTATCTTATACAAACATTTACTTACATGTATAATGTTTATATTTATTCTGTTGTTTTGGAAAAAACTACAGCCTTCTTGTATGTATTTATTTCACACAGCATATTCACAGTGGTTGTTTAAGCACAATTAATGAATTATTCAATTAACAAAATGCATTCTAATTGCCATACATTTAAAGAAGGCATCATGGTTGTTATTTTGTGTATGTCTGATGAAGGTTGGGGATTACCTCGACCAAAGCTTTACTACATTAAACAGTCCGTGCAACTTTTTGGTCTCTGCTTGGTTCGTTTCTACTTTTCATAATATTCACATAGCAAGGGGTGGCGAAAGCCACACACACTCTGGCTAGGCTAACAAATGGCCTAGGGTGGATAGCCTAGTATGAACCTATGAAGATACAAATTGTACAGGACACTAAGGATAATCCCAAGGCTTCCACAACTGATGGTAGGAACCGTGTTGGGAATTCACAGATATGCTCTGAATCACACAAATATCACAAACAACATACCAAACACACACACATATTGCCAACATACATCCTGACAGTTGCAGTGCAACCCCCCCCCCCAGAATGCAAAATATCTATCCCAGAAGACTGCTGGCCCCCTGACATTGCAGATGCTGAGGTAACAGCCAGCATCTACAAAGCAAAACACACAGCAGCAATGGTATGAGATGGTGTCCTGGGCTGAGTCCAACATGGACTCCAAGACGAATGGAATGCCAAATCACACTACTGCTCAATGTCAGCCTTACCACAGAATATGTACCCAAAGAGCAGTGTACAACAACAGTGGTCCTTCTCAACAAAGGTGTTGCCTGAATGGATACTGAAAACTACCACCCCAGAATCCTGAGAAGCTCGGTCTGCACAGCTATGGAAAGGATCAGCATGTACTGCAGACATAAAGATATTGGGGACCTACTGGCACCGGACCCTACCCAGTGTGGCTTACGTAAGTGCAGATCCTGCCCCTAAACATGTGTGACTCATTTGAAACAGTCATCAAGGTCATTGATGAGGGCAATGTGGTCCACACAGTGTAGCTGGACCTTGCAAAGGCCTCTATACAATACCCTACGTGTTCATTATAGATATGCTCCCCAGCTTAAATATAAACCCCTATGTCAGTAGAGGGGTTGCAAACCAGACCAAGGACAGAACAGACATGGTCAGACATGCTGCAGCCATGTCAGACTACAAACCAGATATAACTGGCATCCCACAAGGCTTGGAGCTGGGATCTCCCTCGTCTGGTATATATGCCCCATAGGTGCAGGCCAACATGGAAGGACTGTGTCTGAACATGTTTGCAGAGGACTACAAACTGCTCACCATATATGATCCTCCAGCTGACACAAGCATCCCACAAAAGGGCCACATAGAAACAGACAACTGGTGCCATAGCCATGTCAGCAAGCTAATTGCAGAAAAGTGTATAGTCAACCCCCGTGGATATACAGTAAGTTCCCACCAATTACCACATAGGTGTTAACCCATTACGTACTTAACATGTAATGAGAGACCTGGGGACACAATGTGATAGATATCCTGCATTGGACAAACATGTGCTGTAGTGTTTACAGAAACATACCATATACCAACCTAATCATGAAGGTTGTCAGATCTAGATAAGGGGAGGTCATTGTGGCTCTGCAGTCATCCTTCATCGGCGTTACAATTGACTACAATAGCCCCTGTGGGATGTACCTCAGCAGACACCTCCATCAACTGTAAAGTCCCCAACATTACCTCACCAGGAGTATCAAAGAGCTTGCACAGATGCCATGTGTTGCCTGATTAAACAAACTGCAGCTACACACACTGCCATACTGCCCGCCCAGAGGCAAGCTGTGCCTGATGTATAAATCCATGTCCAAGCTGGTATCAATAAACATGCTGCACCTTGTACAATCTGAATGGCAGTGAGCTATGCACATGAGAGACCTGAACCCCTGCACTGACTTACATAGGACAAGCTGTACTGCATGATCCATAACACAGAAGCCACCCCCACCAATGAGTAAACTCCCAGTACAGGCTATCCATAGAGTCACTCATCGATTCTCCTCAAGAGGAATCTTGATGAGTGGATGGGAGATGGTAGCTTTACCCTGGGTATCACTGTCATGTTACAGGTAGACAGAGGCACAGTATACTAACCATGACATATGTCATGGCAAACTCCACTTACAATGTGTGTCGAAGGACAAACACACTCTCCGACTAGCATTAGAAATGGCCTAGGGCACATTGCTAGCATTTGCAAATGTACACCTATGTTGTGGAATACACTACCAATGTTGGACAAGCCTGGTTTAAGCAGCTCATATCTGAACATAATGCAACATGGTCAGATGTGCACAACTGGCCCCTAACCAGGCTGTTGTTCTCACTATGGAAATGTAAAGCAGTGATAGGACTAAAGCCCAGGATACTGTCCACCACAGTCAAAGTACTGAACCAGTACACTATACAGTACTACAGTGTTACGTCAGTGTGAAAGGATGTTGACAACTGTATGCAAAGTATCCCATGCAAACCCTGCAGGCACAGTATAATCCTGTTGTGTTCACACACAAAGCAGTTGGACAGTAACTACACAACATGACACACAACACACAACCATAAACGGGAGATATTTGTTGAAGTTCACACTCATCCACAAAAGTGGTGGGCTGCAGAGTTCAACATATGGAAAGCTCACACTGGGCATGCTCACACACTTTGATAAATGAGACATATGTCAGACAACATGCCAGGGGAAGGCTGAACTGGGCATGCTCACGCACTTAGGCCAAATCTCAGTTTAGCAGTTGGCCACACATATCTGGTATTTTTACGTGTTATTCCAGGAACCAACCACATTACAGCAATCTGCCCAGTGCACACAGTTAAATGACTACAGAGACATACGTGATATAGTGGATCCCTCCCATATGCAAACATCTTCCACAGATACACAAGTTGTCCATACAAACAGAGAATGCTATGGCAATAAAGACGTGCAAACAGTCTATCAGCAACAAATAATGTGCATTTGACAATTAAACATATGGGTGTAGAGGTCAACACTAGGCTGTTTGCCCTAGGGAATGACAGCTTAGCCAGAGTGTGCTTGGCGTCTGCCTCCCCACAGGATGCACAGTCCCCTTTCTAAACACTGATGATGTCAGCACCCTATAAGTACAGCTGGAGAAGGGAAACCTCCCAGTAATGCAAATAGCGTGCTCCGCTAATGCATCTGTCTCAAGTGTCATAACATAGTTAGGTAGGGGTTTGAATCCTGCAAATGCTTGGTGTGAGTGGGGTTGGTGTGTGTGCAAGTCTGTGGGAGAGAAATGTCCCTTTTGGCAACTGGGAAAACACACTACAGGATGCACATTGCCCTTTCTAAACACTGATGATGTCAGCACCCTATAAGTACAGCAGGAGAAGGGAAACCTCCCAGTAATGCAAATAGCGCACTCTGCTAATGCATCCATCTAGAGTGTCATAACATAGTTAGGTAGGGGTTTGAATCCTGCAAGTGAGTGTGTTTGAATGAGGGGTGTTAGTGTGTGTGTGAGGGAAATGTCCATTTTGGCAACTAGAAGAACAGACTACAGGATGCACATTCCCCTTTCTAAACACTGATGATGTCAGCACCCTACAAGTACAGCAGGAGAAGGTATGTGGCATGGACAATGACTGAGTCATATGTGTCCATGCCTCTGACTGACTGGTATGCTTGTGTTATGTGGTGGACCATAGTGCCCCACAGGCATATCACTGTGACCTTCTCCTTGTCCAGCCTGGTGAGCGTGACCACACTGTACCAGACAATAAAGGTAGCTAACACAACTGTGGCAGGTGTGTTGTCTAGCCGTACAGGCTGTGACTGGCACACAGGATTTGTGTGCTATGTGTTATGTGTGATGTGTTCAGGCATAACGTATGCCTGTGTGCCAGCTGCAGAGGTGTGTGCCACTCGGGCAGGATGCTATTCTAAGGCTCCACAAATGGCCCAGTGTGTTCACGTGCTTGTATTGCTGTCAGTGTAGGTCTACATCAGACTGGTTTTGTAGTCACTGTAGTATTGCATGCCACCTGACAGGTTATGCCAGTACTGGGTTCAGAGTGCTTAGTCCCCAGTTTGACTATGGTTCCATCTCATACATGTGTTGTACGTCCATGTGTAGGGGAGAGGGTTGACTGTGTACATGTGGCAGCTGTGACATTGCCACATGACCCACATATTCCACAACTGTAGCATAGAAGTGACTGACAACTGACCTTTGCACATGCTACCATAGTATTGTGATTGCCATGGTGATTAACAGCACATAGGGCCAATGGGGAATATGGTACATAGGTTCATAGGTTCATAGCATCATACTAGGCTATCTGCCCTAGGGCATTTAAGAACCTAGCCAGAATGTGTTTGGCTGTCGCCATCCATTGTAAATATATCTTGCCATGCCCTTTTCCAAGGTTAGTATACTGTGCCTCTGTCTAACAGTGACACAGAAGTGATACCCGGGGTAAACCTACAATGTCCCATCCACTCATCAAGATTCCTCTTGAAGAGAGTCAGTGAGGGACTCTGCCTAACCTGGACTGGGATTTTATTCCAGAGTGAAGTGAGCCTCTGGGTTATGAATCTGTCCTTACAGCATGTCCTATTTATTTCAGTGCTGAGGTTCAGGTCTCTCAAGCGTGTAGCCCGATGGTATTTGGATATTCTCAGGTGCAGCATGCCCATTAATTCCGGATTTGACATGGCGTTATACATTAGGCACAGATCGCCTCTGAACAGGCGGTATGCCACTGAGTAGAGCTGGGGTTTCATTAACCGGTCAGCATATGGTATCTGTCTGAGCCCTTTGATCCTCTTAGTGAGGTACTTTTGGGGTCTTTCCAGTTGCTGCAGGTGTCTGGTAAGGTACATCTCAACAGGGGGATTGTACTCAATTATGGGCCTGATGAGGGATGAGTAAAGAGGCACGATGTCCTCCCCTGATGTAGATGTGAATCCCTTCATGATGGGGTGGGCTATATACAATGTCTTTCTAACCACTTTGGCCACGTGGTTGTCAAATGAGAGATTGCTATCAACTTGGGTCCCCAGGTCCCTAATCACTTCTTCTGTACGTAATGGAGTACCACCTATGTGGTACTTTGTGGGCACTTTGGTTTTGCCAAAGGGGATGACTATACACACTTTTGCATTCAGCTGGAGGCCATGGCTCTGGCACAAGTTGTCTGTTTCTATGAGGCCCCTTTGGAAGATGCTTGTGTCAGCTGGAGAGTTGATTATGGCGGCCAGTTTTCAGTCATCTGCATATTTGGTCAGCCACAGTCCTTCCGTGTTGGCCTGTACCTCCAATAAATATATACCAAACAAGAAAGGTCCCAGGACTGAGCCTTGTGGGACACCACTCGTAACTGGTTTGGAGTCTGGCATGGCTCCAGCAATTCTAACCATGTGGGTTCTATCCTTGAGTCAGTGTGCAATCCATCTAGTGACAGGGGCTTATATTTAAGCTGGTGAGCTTCTCTAGAATGCCCGAGTGGGGTATTGTTTTGAAGGCTTTTGCGAGGTCCAGGTAGGCTGTGTGAACCACCTTCCCCTTGTCAATGGCCTTGATGACTGTTTCATAAAATCAACCAGGTTTGAGACGCAGGATCTGCCCTTAACAAAGCCAAACTGGGTATGAATCAGTGTCTGTAGGTCCCCAATATCGATATTTATGTGGTCCATGATGATCCTTTCCATAGCTCTGCAGACCTAGCTAGTGTGGCTTATGGGGCGATAGTGTCCAGGATCCGTTGAGGCACCACCTTTCTGTAGAGGGACCACTGTTGCTGTACGCCACACTTTGGACACATATCCTGTAGTAAGGCTGGGATTGAACAGTAGGTTTATGTTTGGTTGTAGCACATCTTGGAGGTCATGTAGGACACATCCCGGGACACTGTCTGGTCCCAATGATGCAGTGTGTATTGCTTTGGAGAAGGCGGCTCTTACCTGAGCATCTGAGATGTCAGGGGGGCAGCACTCTGCTGGGATACATATTTGCCCTTTCAGTGTGGAGGGGTTTGAGAAGCTTGCACAGAACCTGTCAGCTAGAATGTTGGCAATGTCTGTGGGTTTGGTGTTTCTATTGACATTTTGGACTACCTCTGAGCATATTTGGGAATTACCACCCAGATTCCTAACATAACTAAAGAAAGCCTTGTGATTATCCTCGGTGTCCTGTGCAATTTCTCTCGAAGCTGGCCTTAGACAATATTATGAGTGCCTGTAGTTATTTGCTAATACTGATCAGTGATGCCTTCCCTATTTGGGAATTTGCTGTATCATTTAGTAGCTTCCTCCTTCTATTGTGTAGTTTGTTTATGGCTGGGGTCCACCAGACAGGACGTCTGCCTTTGGAGGATTGGGTCTTGGTTTTATTCGGGATCACATGATCCATGCATTCCTGAAGGTGTCCATAGAATGCGTTTATAGAGGAATCTGCGGTCTGGTCTGTAGCTTCCACAGGCCCGGGGGCTTTGAAGGTTTCCACCTCAGTTTTCAGGAGTGTGAATTTGCTTTAGAGAAGTTGTTCACTGTGGTGTTCTGGGTAGGGGTTGGGGTCGGGATGTGAATATCCAGTGAGATTAGTTTATG